>NC_136516.1:22464950-22604950 GCF_053919585.1 Euprymna scolopes | reverse complement strand
TCTAGTGTTCCAAATGCCGTGCTAGCCCTCTGGATGCGAAGACGTATCTCTGCATCCAGAGAGCCATCTCTGGAGATTGTGCTAGCAAATATACAAATGTGTCCACAACATCAAGTCTATTTCCCCCCCCCCCATATAGATTTTTGGTTTAATGTACGGAGCGCCAGGTGCAGGGGTGAACATCACTTTCGTCTTCTTAATGCTGAGAGTAAAGCCAAAGGCGTCACATGCTGCTGAAAAATAATTCACTATATTTTGCATATCACGTCCCGAGTGAGGCACAAAATCAGCATCACCAGAATAGAGTAGTTGTCAAACTGGACCTCTGAATCTTTTTAGATTAAATACTTTGCCAGTTGTCCTAAAGCGGAAAAACACCCTTATCGCAATCCTTAAATGCATATGCAAGAAGCACTGCGAAGTAAATCGACAATAGAGTAGGAACCTGATTATCCCCCCTGTTTCACACCATTGTCAACGGTAAATTCTCCTGATAGTTGCCCGTTGTATGCAACGCGAGCCTTCATATTTCTGTAGAGTTTTTGGAGCATCCTGACAAAGGTAGGAGGACATCCAATCTTCCCAAGAATTACCCACAAAGCCTGTCTGTTTACGATATCGAACGCCTTTGTGAAGTCCATGAATACTTGATAAAGTGGCAACTGTTGTTCGATGCACTTTTCCTGCAGCTGCCTCGCAGGAAATATCATATCTACAGTGCCCGTACCCTCAGTGAAACAACATTGCGACTCAGGAATGATTAACGGGCAGATGTTTTTGATGAGCATTTCCAACAAAACTCCCGCCAGCACCTTCCCTGCCGATTCAAGAATCGTTATCACACGGTGATGATCACAGTAAGACTTTGATCCTTTCCCCTTGTAGAGAGTGACTAATCGACTATTTATTCAATCCTGTGGTACTGGTGAACCCAGCCAATACTTTTTTTGATCAAAGTGTGTAATGCATTGGCTACATGCATCCCTCCAGGTTGAAGCAGCTCAATAGGAATCCAGACCAGTGCTTTTCCAGCCTTTATCCTCCCCATAGCAGAGACAACCTCACTGAGTGAGGGTAACTTATCCATGTGATGGAGAATATCAAGCTGAGGCAAGCCACTAATGACACTTTCATCGACATTTGATGGGTTGAAAAAATATCATCAAAGTGCTCTGTGATTTTATCTGGATCTTTGATGAGACGTGACCTATCTTTGGACAGTAAAGATACAAAAGGAGCAGGCTTTGCGCCCAAAACATGTTTAAGAAGACTATATAGGCTTGGTGTCTTTGCAGTCGTAAGCAGATTGAACCTCTGCAGATATATTGGACCACCACATATTCTTTATTCTCCTAAGCTTTCTCTGTATATCTGCATTATGCTCCTTGTATTTTCTTTCAACAACTGTTCTGTTTCTGAGATTGTCATTCAAAAGTTTCTTATGGAGAACCTTTTTCTCCTCCAAGAGAGCCTTTATCTCTTGATCATTCTCATCAAACCAGTCTTCGTGTACAGACTTCTTTAGACCAAGTATCGCCACTCCAGAAGTATATATCTGATCTTTAAAAGTTTTCCCAGGTATCATCAAACTCAACTGTGCTTAGTTTTTTTCTCCAACGCCATTTGAATTGCAGGATCTCTTAGTTTGAAGATATCAACATGTTTTTTAACCCTAACCCCTGCCATTCGAATCTTTCTACGAATTCGGAGCTTAAATTTTCCTCGCACCAAATTGTGATCAGTTTCACAGTCAGCACTACGCAAGACGCGCACATTGCACATGTCTTTTATGTCACTCTTACGTGTGAGTATAAAGTCGATGATATACCCATGCCTTGATCGGGGGGGTCCATGTGACTTAAAATTTACGACTTTGTTGAAAGAATGTATTAGACACAGCAAGGTCAAATTCCGAACAAAGCTGCAATAAAAGTAAACCATTACTGTTAACTTTGCCGATAACGGCCAAGTGCACCCTATATGCCATGGTCTTGACCAACACGCGCATTGAAATCGCCGAGTACAATCAGCTTCTCTTCAATTGATACAGCGGCAATGGTATTTTGAAGAGTCTCATAAAAGGACAAGATTCTTTCTTTTGTGGATTCCATAGTTGGTTCATACTCTGAGAGAAAAGAAACAAGTATCGACCACATGCCAGAGGGACCCTGAGCTTCATAAGACGATCAGATATTCCAGTTGTATGTTCAATCTTCTCGACAAGAGTGGATCTGATCGCAAAGACAACAGCACCTTCCCGCTTCATACCCTCCAGTTTACCCTTCCAGAAAAGTGTGTAACCCGACTTCAATTCAGTTATTTGACCCTCACCTGGTAGACGTGTTTCAGACAAAGCTGCTATATCGATATTTAATCTTTGTAGCTCATTCATAACCAGTGTCGTTTGTCGTTTATTTCCAGATCGAGAAGAGTTCTAACCTTCTAGCAACTTATGTTCAATTTCATCTTACTTCATGTAAATTTCTTATTTCTGTTGTTCCTGCTGTAGTGAATCGCCGTTAGCCGCAGTAAGCTAAGCAGCTTGGTTCTGATAGGCAAGTTTTAGTGCACATTTTCTAGCCCCCTCCCATACAATGGGTGAGCAGTGCTTTCCCTAAATAAGGCTGCTCAGTCACAAAAATCTCCACCGGAAAGTGTCTCTTTCCGAATAAATCAGAACATCATAACAACGTTAAGAAAAATGTGTTGCCGCCTATGTGTGGAATTATGACTGGGTGCTGCCAACCGATTGTCTGCACATGTCACCATGCCTTCCTCGCCATAGGACTTTGAAAGTGGTTAGATAAGACTGATCTAGAATCATTGGAATATCTTTACTTCGATGAATTTAAGTGGTAGAAGCTTGTACGACACCAACACCACCCACTAAATCCCCACAACTATGACCCAATGACAAGCTAAAAACAGCAAGATGATTGGTAGACGTGTGGATCGCAGGTTTTAGTTCAGAACAATGACTTGGGGCCTATCACTCCTATTGGTATTAATGCGTCCCTTAACACCAACCAGGGAATTCCTGCGTACCGAAGCATGTATAAGATTCGTCATACACTCATCCATGTGCACAAGTACAATATATACATATACATACATCCACTCGCACATGCGCATGAGACAACGGTGGTTTGAAATCAGAGTAATCTTCTTCTAGATGATCTGTCTTGCCAGACTAAAGACCACCATCTGCCCGGAATTACTGGTTTTATGGCTATCAGTAGAACAGGTCCGCCGGGATTAGTGTCAAGCCATACATACATACATACATACATACATACATACATACATATATGCATTATAATCTAGCGAAGAGAGAAGTTTTTCTCATTACGTTTGTTACAAATATTAAATAAAATTATATGTATATATAATGTCTCGAATCATTGTGTACGTGTGTCAATGACCCTCGTCATAATCTCTTTCATCTTCTTAATTGTCTAATAACAACAACCTCTTAGGTTTTCCTTGAGCTTACAGAATAATAAAAGTCACGTGAAGCAATGGCGGGACTATAGAGAGAATGAGGAAATTATCTTTGTTAAATAGTCTGTGACAAGGATAGAGTTGCGAACAGATGCATTCTACCGCATCTTCAGGTCTTTAATAATTGTGTGTACAATTACCACACTGGCATAAAACTGTGCACTTATTGTCTTAGCAAAGACATTCTTTATTTGGCCAATCTTCTCTGGTGTTCTGTCTTTATACCCCTCCGACAAATCTCAACATCCATCACAGACTCTCTACCTTCCTTGAATCTCTTATGCCACTAAAAAAACTAATGTTCGATTTGTACATGATGGTCCAAAAGCAGTATGAAGTATTCCATACGTTCCCAAGTTTTACACATCATTTTCTTTCATGTCGTTCTTCTAAAGTGTCCTCACGTTCTAAATTGCATTTTTTTAATTCACCAGCTGTGCCAATCAGGCTTTAGTAAGGCGTATTTCAATTCCTGCTGTAGCTGTTCATTTAAACCTAAAATCTTAAAAATTGGTTCGTCATCTTATAACATGTATAGAAACAAAATAATAATTTCCAAATTTTAAATGCCTGTACAAACAAGTCTGGAAATTTATTCAAGGCACTGCCTACCTTTCTACAAAACTAATCGACATTCGAATGAATAGAGCTTGGATCCTAAAACTGTCCGTGTGTAGAGAAACAATATCGTGAAGCTACTTTCCGGCTGACTATACCACGGTCATATTGAAGTCTAATATGAATAATTATCTGTTGAACCGTGCTTTTAAATAATCTAGTCCTACTCAGGTTCCACCATTACTGATCATATTGCCTAACAATCCACACAGTACTATTCCATATCCTTGAGTGGCCTCCGGGCTTTGATAAAAGGGTCCTCTACAAGTAAAAAAATATATAAATTTAGTAATAAAGTTTATTTTTTAATTAAGAAAATCAAATTTCACGATTTGTAGCTATTAATAATTTTGTGCAGCGATAAATCTCGGTCGTCGAATTATGGTGTCTTCTTTGGATGTCAACACATATTAAAGGTCATGATCGCTCGGTTTTCGCTTGCCATGAAATTTGATTTTATTTAGTAAAGAATAACTACTTGATCAATTACACGGTTTTTGGAACACGATATCTGCATTCCGTGACGAGTACGTACACTTGTATTTTCTATGTTGTTTTATTAAGTTAAATTCTACGTGTGCTAAGCTAAATCAATCCTGAAGATAGGAAATTTTTATTCGAGCGGACATGAAAACCTATTACAATAATCAATTCCATCACGTAAAAGTTAACTAAACCAAAAAATGTTAGACTTCATGAATAATTTAACTTTAAACAAAGCATTAAACCAACCGTCCGCACATTGTTATTTCAAACAAATGCACTTGTGCTGTTTCGCCAGTGAGCGAAACAAACCAAAATCATCGTTACATACGTGCGCGGTCGTTGGATTTTCATTTTGTTTTCTTCTAGCCTTCTTTAAATGATTGACACGGGCTTAGTCTAAAGACAATATTCACTTTGATTCTCAGCTCGATAAACACATTGTGCCTATTCGCATCCCGGGTCGAACATTCCAGGAAACAAACGTACCATATTGGATGACAAAAGGCAGAACCACACTGACACAGAGAGATACAGAGAAGGAACCGCCTATCACTTGCTTAACAACGATGTGGAAAATAGTAAGCCCGAGAAACAGAAAAAAATGCTAAAACGGAAAAAGAGGCAAACATGATCCTCTATATCTAGATTAAAAGATCATGAAGGAGGTAAAAACGAAGAGAAAGAATTTAGCAATGACATGGATGGATTACTAAAAAACGTACGACAGAATCCCCAAAGCATGGATAATAGACTTCTTAAAATTGTATAAATCAATATCAATAATAGGATCATAAACGTGATAGAAAATGCAATGAGAATATCGAGACTGGACTAGCAGCTGATGGACAACACATAACAGAAGTTAACATACAAAGAAGCTTCTTCCAAGGAAAATCATCATCACTGTTAATCATAGCAGTTATGCCTCTAAATAATATACTGATAAAGTGCCAAATTGCATACGGGTTTTCTAATACAGAGTAAAACATAAACCACCTCATGTACATAGACGATCGAAAAGTTTTTGCAAGGGACGAAAATTAACTAGAGACACTAATACACAATACCAGTTTCTTCAGCTAGGATATCCAAATGGAGTTTGGTATGGAAAAGTGCGCACTACTAGTTATAAGGAAGGGAAAAAGTAGGGACGACAGAAAGCAACGAAAAGGAGATAAGGGCAATAGGGGAACAAGATGCCTATAAATACTTGGGAGTTCTGGAAGCAGATACCATTAAATCAACAGAAATAAAAGAGAAAATAGTAAAAGAATACCTTAGAAGAAAAAGAACATTTCTGGAAAGTTAATTATATAGCAGAAACCTAATAAAAGGTGTACATACATGGGCAATATCATTAGAATTATCCTCTAGACCGTTCATAGGGTGAACTAAAGAAGAATTTAGACAACTCGACCAGAAGACCAGGAAACTCATGACCATGCATAATGCACTACATACAAACGACGATGTTGACCGACTCTACGTGAAAAGGAAAGATGGCCGGAGAGGACTGGTTTGTATAGAAGAATGTATAAATGATACAAAAAATATAAAAATACATAATGAACATCACTGAAAGGACAGTTATGACAACAAGAGACACGGAAAAAAATCAACAAAAAAGAGACAGAGGATAAGACAAGAAAAGAAAAATAAGAAGCGAAACAACAGGAAGATTCATAAGGATGACAAAAGACGAGAATAACGAAAACACTTGGACATGGATTTGAAAAGGACACGTAAACCGATAAATTGGCTCCCTAATAAAGGCAGCAGAACATAACGCGATAAGAATTCACTATCAAAGCAAAGATCGACAAAACACAAGAAAACAGCAAATGCAAACTTTGTGGACAAAGAGACGAAACGATAAACCATATAGTAAGTGAATGTAGCACACTGACCCAAAAGAAATACAAGACAGACACGACCAAGTGGGAAGTGTAGTGCATAGGGAATTATGCCAAGAACTGCATCTTGAACGCACAGACAAACGGTGCAAGTATAAGCCGCCAATAGTACTTGAAAACGAGAATCACAACACCCTATGAGACTTGGACATATAAACGGACAAACCCATCCAAGCAAGAAGATCAGATGCCGTAATAAGTTACAAGAAAGAAAAGTTCTACCAAATAGTGGACTATTTATCTCCGTTGCACACTGTTTTAGCTGAACAAAGAAAAGGAGGAACGGATAAAATACACAGAGTTAGCCAGAGAGCTGAAAGGAATATGGATGATGAAGAAAATTAAAATAGTATATATAAGAGTAGAAGCAGTAAAAACAATTCCGAAAAACTTTGAAAAAAGAATGAGGGAAATTGGAGTCAGAGGAATTGCTGGAACGAATATTAATAATGAAACAGCTGAAATATTAAGGAAAACTCTTGAATGCGGAGACTAATACAAATGAGCGATATGCACGGGCCAGACAAACTGCTGCAGAGGCAAAAAAGAACATTGAAGCTGCATATCTATAAGGCCCCTATCCAATCCTCTCATTGTATTTTTATCGCCCCCCCCAAAAAAAAGTGATGTCAAATAGTCGAAAAGGGTCAAAAAGGATGGAAAGACCGAGGAAAAAGCGCTAACCAAACATAAGCTGAACGTGCAAAGAGAACTGGAAACTTAGGGAGGTATATTGCCACTCAAATACCAGTTGAGACCAATGGCGGCTACCAGCGAGAAATCAATGGTAAGCGGCTGTTGCGATAATGCAAACTTATTTGCAAATGTTATCGAAAGAGGTCGAGAGTACTGGAAATCTGAAGACACTTGTTGTCACTCAGCTTCCAGGGAACGCCACAGGTTGTTTTCAAGGAGAGATATTTGATGACGTGTGTGGAAGCTCCCTGTGAGCCAATAATAATGCAGTATTATGTTTTGGCTGAAGTATAACTTAATCTAATACGACATCAAAAATTAGTAACAGTATGATGAAAGTATCTCTACAAAATATATACTGTCGCCATAAGTATATAATCATTGTATCCTATAAAATAAATATATATGCATAAGTATATATGCATTGTATCCTATAAAATAAATATATATGCATAAGTATATATGCATTGTATCCTATAAAATAAATATATATGCATAAGTATATATGCATTGTATCCTATAAAATAAATATATATGCATAAGTATATAATCATTGTATCCTATAAAATAAATATATATGCATAAGTATATAATCATTGTATCCTATAAAATAAATATATATGCATAAGTATATAATCATTGTATCCTATAAAATAAATATATATGCATAAGTATATAATCATTGTATCCTATAAAATAAATATATATGCATAAGTATATAATCATTGTATCCTATAAAATAAATATATATGCATAAGTATATAATCATTGTATCCTATAAAATAAATATATATGCATAAGTATATAATCATTGTATCCTATAAAATAAATATATATGCATAAGTATATATGCATTGTATCCTATAAAATAAATATATATGCATAAGTATATAATCATTGTATCCTATAAAATAAATATATATGCATAAGTATATAATCATTGTATCCTATAAAATAAATATATATGCATAAGTATATAATCATTGTATCCTATAAAATAAATATATATGCATAAGTATATAATCATTGTATCCTATAAAATAAATATATATGCATAAGTATATAATCATTGTATCCTATAAAATAAATATATATGCATAAGTATATAATCATTGTATCCTATAAAATAAATATATATGCATAAGTATATAATCATTGTATCCTATAAAATAAATATATATGCATAAGTATATAATCATTGTATCCTATAAAATAAATATATATGCATAAGTATATAATCATTGTATCCTATAAAATAAATATATATGCATAAGTATATAATCATTGTATCCTATAAAATAAATATATATGCATAAGTATATAATCATTGTATCCTATAAAATAAATATATATGCATAAGTATATAATCATTGTATCCTATAAAATAAATATATATGCATAAGTATATAATCATTGTATCCTATAAAATAAATATATATGCATAAGTATATAATCATTGTATCCTATAAAATAAATATATATGCATAAGTATATAATCATTGTATCCTATAAAATAAATATATATGCATAAGTATATAATCATTGTATCCTATAAAATAAATATATATGCATAAGTATATAATCATTGTATCCTATAAAATAAATATATATGCATAAGTATATAATCATTGTATCCTATAAAATAAATATATATGCATAAGTATATAATCATTGTATCCTATAAAATAAATATATATGCATAAGTATATAATCATTGTATCCTATAAAATAAATATATATGCATAAGTATATAATCATTGTATCCTATAAAATAAATATATATGCATAAGTATATAATCATTGTATCCTATAAAATAAATATATATGCATAAGTATATAATCATTGTATCCTATAAAATAAATATATATGCATAAGTATATAATCATTGTATCCTATAAAATAAATATATATGCATAAGTATATATGCATTGTATCCTATAAAATAAATATATATGCATAAGTATATAATCATTGTATCCTATAAAATAAATATATATGCATAAGTATATAATCATTGTATCCTATAAAATAAATATATATGCATAAGTATATAATCATTGTATCCTATAAAATAAATATATATGCATAAGTATATATGCATTGTATCCTATAAAATAAATATATATGCATAAGTATATAATCATTGTATCCTATAAAATAAATATATATGCATAAGTATATAATCATTGTATCCTATAAAATAAATATATATGCATAAGTATATAATCATTGTATCCTATAAAATAAATATATATGCATAAGTATATAATCATTGTATCCTATAAAATAAATATATATGCATAAGTATATAATCATTGTATCTCTATTATAGAATAAAAGGCACTTTGTCATTGTGTGTCTTATTATGTATATGGACTCAAAAACGGCTACGCCAATTTTTATGAAATTTGACACAAATGTATTTTATATGGCTTTTTGATTATTTCTTGTGACAGATCTTCATTTCAGCTTTTGACAGATTCATCAATCAAGACAGACAGATGAACGAAATTATGTTTTCTTTATTGGCAAAATGCATAACGACACAGAACTATGTCCCGCCCCCTTTGTGTTATCTGTATTTAAAATGTCTTGTAAGCCAAGCCAGACACACTTTCACAAGGAATTATGGACACTTGATGACACAAGAGACTAATTATATAACCAGGTACATTATAAACACGCCTTACGCATCCGCTGTCTTTCGTACCGTTAACCTGGCTCTACGTAATATTCCCCTTTATAACTGGCTCTGTTTTATGAGTAAATAATGATACAATGTTGTTTGCATGCTTACCGCACTTTCCACATCTGAACACTACTGTTTGATGAGTGTATAATTAATCGCTACCCCACCTCCCACTTGTGGACCTCAGTGTGGGCTTTAAAAATATTTTCTATTCTAGGGAGTAGGTTTGTTCGGTTGTTTTTTAGTTTTACGGCATATCAACCCTTTTCAGGTTATTTAATGCCGAATCCAGTGATTTTGGCGAACAATTTTTTAATAGAATATATTTGTTGTTTCTATTTAACCCATAGTAGGGACCCTAACAGGTACTACCACTCCGGGTCAGAGTGGACCTGGGAGCAATGGTAATTAAAGGATGGCTCTACACTCCCCAAAGCTCGCAAGCTGGGGTCTTACCATCAGATATAGTTTAAGGTCATATCCAGGTCCCTAGAGATTAGGGATTGAAACTTGATTTAATATGTCTCCGGGGGTTTTCTTTAGTTTATTTACTGCTTTCTGTTTTGGATTCTTCCCGAGCTTTTTTTTTTTTCACTATTCACTTCTGAAAATATTTTTGCTTTAGTCATTATGTTTTGCTTTATAACAAACTAGTCTGAGTTGTCCGGCGTTGCCCTGGTGTTTGGAGGTGTATGTGTCGCAAAAAAAATGATAGTAGTCAGACAGGCTCAAACCCATACCGCGGAGGAAAAGAACGTGAAAAAAACCTGACGTCTTTGCCGTTGCGTCAATCGCCAAAATGACGAACGTTTAAATTTAGACTAGTCAATAGAAAAGAGGAGATAACTTTCGAAAATATCGATGAAAAAAGCAAGCGCTCTCGGTAGAAAAGTGCCCAGTTGAGATGGAAGGGATCAATGTTTCTAGCGAATTCTTCGATATTTATCGTCCGAATGGTCGAGCTTCAAAACGATATAAATTTCGGGGAAATCTGTCGCCTCCGTCAAGTTTTAGGCAGAGATAAAAACACACGTACATACACACACACATACATACATACATACATACATACATGCATACATTAAACCAGACAAGTGAGACTCAGATAATAGATAATTACAATACATAATGAGAGATAAAGAAATACGTTTTAAAAAGCAATATGTTATGGTCACTTTTTAACCGGGATTAATGATCTAAAACAAACTCTGAACCGGTAAATTGTTAATATATTAAAATACAACAAAAACCCTATATAAAATAGAGCTTAATCTCCCAGATGTAACAGCTGCGTGAAATAATGTAGTAGTTAATGCTGAATCAAAATGTATTTTCTACTCAAAATTCAGCTGATATGTGTTCAAATATAATTTTATTCTTTTAATATCTTATGTTGAATAGAATAGGGCTCAATAGCATGGATAGAATGTATATACAGTAATTTAGGGGTTCATACTGAATTGAAAACTGTTCAATATGTTAAATAGTGAACTAATAAAATTTACGTCAACTTATACAATAATAAAATGAACGTCTGCTTTTGCAAGCACAATGCGCAACTCACAGGGAAAAGCGTTAGATAAAATATTGATTTATTTAAACAACGTGTTTTAACCTATTCAGTTATATGCTGCTTAAGGCAGAGCCAGACATAAAGAAACCGGCAACATTTTTGTAGACAAAAATAGATGTACACGAATTATTACGTATAGACATGTTTCGCATAAATAATTTATATAGCAAAAAAATATGTAATGCCTGCAAGACTCGAACCACGTTACAAAGTTAACCTTTGACTCCGACGTTACTTCATGGCTAGCATTAATTGACACGAGAGTTAATGAAAATTAAATACCTATAAATGGCAAATGCGGGCATAACATATAAAATCGTCAAAGAGCAGTTTATTGATCAGAAATCGAAATGTTGCCTATTTCTGATTTATCGCCTTTTGTTTATTCCCAATACAGGAATCAACCTAAATTAGATAAAGGTGTTTATCTTAATGAATATAAATAATTAATGTTATACCTATAGATACCAATGTTTCATGTGTTCATAATCGCCAGAGCAGGGGGTGATGATTACTGCTGGTCTGGAGACTCGAAGCCGGTTACAAAGTCAACTTTGAAAAACATTGGCTAGGATATATATATATATATATATATATATATATATATATATATATATATATATATATATATATATATATATAAGGTTTAGAAGTAAGTTTTTACAAAATTTTAAATGTTGATTTCAAACGATGTATTTTCAAATAATTTTTATAATGAATTTACTTTATATATTATTTAAAAGTGCGTTTATATTCGATCTAATCGTTTAAATAGCAATTGTTTTAAAACAAGTATGTTTTCTCTCCAGAACGTTTAAGACGAAATGGAAAAAAAAGCAAATTCGCATAATTTTCTCATTTCACTTCAAGCTAGGTCGAAAATCTGCTGAAATAGCACGCGATGTCAACGATCCATTTCGCCCAGGAACCACTACTGAACGCAATGCATAATGGTTGTTAATGACATAACGTAGCAGCGATAAGATATATCCCGAGTTACGCCGGTATGTTAGAAATTGGAGTTGCTGGCATGTTGGTTAGTGCAGAAAGCAGTTCAAGGAGTTAACATAGGTGTTTGTCATACAGGTGATGACAACCGAGGGCGATTGGGTTCGTGTGAAAGAAAAACAACGCATGAAGAAGAAAAAGAAAATGAAATATTTTGGTTCGCATGAAAACGCAGACGGGTTTCTGAGTTTAGACAAAACAGATATTTAGGTCGGACGCGAAAATGTGTGTCAGAAAGAAATGTAAGACAGTTAAGTGGTCAACAATGCGATGCTTCCCACTGAATTTACTCGCTAGACAAAACACACAAGCAATGCTAGAAATCAGTGTTGTGTTTCTTTGTAAGATGTTCTTCCAGCATCAACCAGTGACGGCAAGAAAGTATCCCGAGAGAGGACTAGATACAGAAAATAAAAGGTTTGGCGACTTTATCGAAATACACATATATAGACACACTAGAAGGGGCACGATCCACAACGTTACATTATCGGTTAGGTGTATCGATGACGAGTCATGACATCAAATAACGAAAGAGCTTAGGTACGCACGAAACAATACGAGAGAAGGAAAACATGGAAAAAATATGAAAAACAGCGTAAATGGGTCCATAGAACTTTAAAGAAAAAAATGTTGAAATGCCGCACATCGAAGCGATTTTTGTGTTTTATGTCTATGAAATTTATATAAGATATACTTTTTGGTTAAAGTTATGTGGAAGAAATATGTGTTTAATGAATTTGAAAAGATGACTTATATGCATTGAAAAAACACTCGATGTGCGTGTAGCGTGTACTAACAATTGTATTAATATCTATGTGTATATATATATATATATATATATATGTATATATATAATGTGTAAAAAATACTGTAGATACTTGAAATGGAGTGCACGCGCATCGAAGGAACCTTAGATACTAGACGATCATTAGAAAGGTCACTAAACCCATCTACACACATGATAAATGACAAACACGTAAAACAAAGAAAACAAAATGATAAGATAATAAACAGATACGAATTTGAATAATTGAAAGTTTAAAATAGACGTATTTAGTGAAAAAAAAAAGCCATGTAGAGGTGGTAAGATTGAAAAAAAAAAACAGAGAAGCGTACGTCCACAGTTAAAGCACACACAAAAAATAGTAATGGATGAATAAAAATGTATGTGTAATATGCGAATATCACTCGCACGATTGGAACAAGAGACTTATGTGAAATTAATAATAATAAAAGAGAATGGGCTTGAAAATATTGTAAGTAAAAAAAAAATTGTTTATTCATATGTTTGAGAAGGATTTTTTTCTTTTTTGTTATAATGTTGTTGAATTGGATTTGCATTTAAAAAGTACATAAAGTGGTTGATTTGCCGTAAAAAAAACAAGGGATAGAGAGAAAGAAAAAAAAAACGAAAGAAAAAGGAAGAACGAAGCAAGTGTGAACGCGTGGGTTTTTAAATATTTTTTATCGGTGTATAACGCTGGCGCCCATTATTGGTTTGTCGATATCGAACCGCGGGAAAAAATAAATAAAAAAAGAGAAAGAAAGAACGCCAGTTAACTGGTTTTTTTTTTTTAATTAATTAGATTCAACTTTTTTTTCTCTCATAAGAGACTTTTAAAGTGCATTTTTATATTGTTGTTTTGCAGGGGATATAAACGGGCTGTGTTTTATTTTTGAATTGTATTGTGTTTTATATGCAGCACCAAAGACCTTAACCGTGGCCGGAAATTTTGTTTTCATCACCCTGGGTACGTCCCTGTTATTCGTGACAATCCACCGGTATATTTTGAGGGTGCTAGCAACAGTCATGTTGTGATAAATTCGATCTGTTGTTAGCATGAGTTGTACAGTGGCGCATCTCCGATCTCGCTTGTTGAACATTGTGTCACTTGCAGATATGATAGAAAGCTCCTGTCGCTCTTGGGATTTGTATGCAACTGGGCAATTAGAAGATGGTTTGCAACAAAAAAAAAGAAAGAAAGAAAAAAGAAAACGAAAATGGAATCATGTCGTGTTTTCTTGGCCGACAATTTTATCGTTCCACCTATGAATATATTTAACCAATATTCCGCTTGCATCCCGTCGATATTTCACTTGTGTTTACCGATTCTTACTTTATTTTTTTATTTTATTTATTTTTTTTTTGTTACACTTCTAAAGTGGACTTTCACAATCTGTATTATGAGAATCAGTTATATCTCGTCACATATTTTCCTGTTTAAAAAAAGACATATAACCCGAAGCCTGCAATTTCTTTCTTTGTATTGAAGGCGACTTCAGAATTTCAAGTATTTTTTTTAGCGGAAATAAAATTCTTTGATATTTTTTTATTTAATGTTTGGTAATGAAAGAAGAGAAGATGGGCGGAATTTCTTTATATTTTCTTGAAAATATGAATAAAAGCCTTCGTTTTTTTTGGGGGTATTTTTTTTCACGCAGTTCATCTGCTTTCCTGTGGCTGTCTTGGAAATGCTTCCCATTGATCAAATATAATTTTCTTTTATTCAGGCATATTTTGTCAGGCAGACTGTTGTGTGTAACACGGAGTTTTTTTTTTTTTTTTTTTTTGAAAAGCAGAACGAATTTCGTAAAAAGGTAGAATCCGTAGTAAAGTGTTTAACTAAAGATGCCGCAAGGAGTTTACAGTTAGTTGAAAATATCCTTTGTTGTCGTCTGGTATTGTTATAATAGTAAGGATCTCGTTTCTTGTGTCAGTTTAGTTCTAAAGAAAGAATAATTTTCTGAGACAAAAGATGTAAAAGAGACACAAGAGTAATTAAAATCGAGCATTTTTTTTTAAAATTCCATGCAACGTTTAACGCCATCATTTTTTAATAGAAAGCGGAAACAAAAAAAGCAAATACTTTTTGAAACTGAATCTCGACATTGATCGACTGATCTTGAATATATAACTTCCTTCTGTAAAATATTCACGACAAACACTCGCCCAGCTACAAGCACTTTCAGCATTACGCTGAAAACTAAAGAAAAATCTAATGTACAAAGTTTTATTACCAGAAACTTGATATACAGGGTACTGAGATTTGGGAAAATCTATGTAGTTGGTTTTCGGCCAGAAATTTGGCGATTAAAGGGTCAAAGCTCAACGATTTGATCTTTGAGAACTCTACCAAACTCCTCCGACAATTTTGGGTTTACACACTTGAAATTTTAGATACAGGTTACTTGGACAGGGATCTAACTTAATAATTTTAGTTGAGCCCAAAACAATAAATTTTAAGTAGGCATAATTGGGGTCAAAGTTTTAAAAAATTGACCGCTTTTTTTCTTTTTGCTCAACATACACCTCCAAATACCCGGGCAACGCCGGGCTAAAATGCTAGTATATATATATATATATATATATATATATATATATATATATATATATATATATATATATATATATATACGTCAAAACAGACATTATTTTTGCACCACACTAATATTTGGTTGATTCTTGCGGAATTTAAAATTTTGATTTCAAATGATGTATTTTCAAATAAGTTTTCATTATAATACCTTTACATTATACAGAATTTAAAAGAGCGTTTTTCGCCTTATCTAATCGTTTCATTTATAATCGTTTTAAAACATATATCTCTACTTTAGCAAAACAATTACGGCGGAGAAATACTGTCAATAAACTGATGAAATGCATCAGAAACTTCGACAACACCCAGCATTAGTTAACAGAATAGGCCTAATCCTCCTCACCGACAATACCGAAGGCACATTTCAAAACCGACCCTACAGATGTTGAAAGATTATGACTACGAAACTCTGCCTCATCCGCCATGTTCTCCAAGCCTCTCCTTACTGACTAACACTTTTTCAAGCATCTCGTCAACTTTCTGCGTGAGAAATGGTTAAAAAACTTCATCGATATCAAAAACGTATTCAGGAACCTCATCGCGATCAGAACGCAATTTTGTTTACGTTACTGGCATAAATAAACTTGTGTTGATTCTGATGGTCTTCATTTAAATTTAAAAGTTGAAAATCGCAAAATCTTTCTTGTCGACTTAATGATTGATTATATTCTGGTCGTTACGAATGTAACAAGTTTTTGTTGAGCTTTCTACTTCCATAAAAAATTACTACTGTCGAATAAAGAAACCAACTCTGTTTGTCTCGTGTCGTCATTCCTTACAACCAGAAATGGTAAACGTGTTTTATCATTATCTTATAAAGAACTTTGTACAACCCTTACAAGTAATGTACCTCCCCTATCCTTTTTTTTTTACATAGGCATCACCACTTATCAAGGCCAAGAGGCCACTCGAGGATAAGGATTAAAGCGTGTACAGTACAAATTTGAACAATATAGTAACCGTTAGTAATGGAGATTCGGTAAATGTGTTAACTTATATAAAAAGGCTCATCAAAAACTTGTTTACGTTAGACTTGAAGACAACCATATTGTATTCAATAATGTATCTCCTTTCCTCTATATGTGTTAACAAGAATCATCCCAGTCTGTGATAAATGTCTCCCTCATTATAATCCTCATCCGTTAATCTGCCCCCCAATATGTAACTTTATGCAACACTACCTTTTTTCCAACATCACCGATTACCTGATATTCATTAACCTTTATCGATAACCTCCGTGCCTGATAACCAATTATGACAGAAGAAAACCCTGTTAGAATTTTACTCCTAGGATTGCACATATTGGATTATCAAGTTCATATATCTGTTATTGTTAAGAACCAGCTGGATGATAATTTGAGAATACCAGGCGCTGTATGTAAGATGATGCTAACATCGTTCTTCCTGGTCTACAAAATGCTTAACTATATCCACGATATTTTTCTTGATTCTATTTGCTATAGTTAATTTTGTTTCATTTATGTATCGGGTGGATTTTAATCCCGTTTTCCTACTCGATTTTAAAGCGGTCTGTAAAGAAAAAGTGGAAACGGTACCAACCTTACACGGGTTAACCGGCTTCCTTCAAGGGAGTATGAAATTCACAAGCGGTCCTCAGTTGCATGTCTATCCTCATTAGGAGAGATGACGACGTTAGGTTTTTGTAACTCTTGCAGGGTGATGTCGACGTCCTCCTACATACATCGCCTGGAATTACCAAATTGGTCACCCATCTGATACTGAAAATGCTCAACTTTTCTTAACTTCAGTGATCTAACGAACACCGGTGTATCACCGTGATTATTCTGTGCTTAAAGAACAATTCTAATGTTTTGTTCTATGAGCAATCAAGAAACGAAATAAAATCCAGGGCTTCATACATGAATGTACGAGCGTATGCAGTCTTTTTTTATTCTTTTCATCTTCTCTACGTTTCATGTGTGATTGTAATCGTCCTATGTTTGTCGAACGTCTCGTCTGGTCAACTAAGACGAATCATACTTCTTATGTAAAAATGACACAAAGAGACTTTTGCTGAGTTCAACTGAAGATTTTATTGGAGAGAAGGAAATAAAAAAAAGAGAGAAACTAATATCTGATTTAGCTTACTAACTTAATAACGTAAGAAATGATTGCCGTACAAATAAATGGCTCCATTACCTGGGATAATCAGTTTCTACATCATCCGGGCATGTTTGGATCTTATGCCTTTCCGGGGAGATCTGAATTGAAAATCTTGGATTTTTTTCTATTTTATACAAGGGGCTCATAACTTATAAATGTCTGAAGCTCACTCGAGTATAAGGGTTAATGAGTGTATGGTGATCGCCAAAACAAGAGCGTGATGATCGGCAGTGGTGAAAATTGGATAGAATTTCATTATTTAAATGGGCAAATAAACATGACCTTGTTTACATTAGACTTAAAGACAAGCACGTTGTAGTTAGCTAGAAAGCAGGCCAACAGTATAGTATTCCTACAAATCAGTAATAATAGGAAATAAACTTTGTTCATTGAATTTGCGCTTAAGTTTAGGCACAGATAGAGGCTGGTGCAAATTGTTGATGCGGGTTGTATTTAGACGAGTGCTATTTTTTTTATTTGGCGAAGGGGGGATATTGCCATGAATATAACGATAGAGGTGATATAGACTCGTAAGGGTTCTTCTGTTAGAAAGAAGGCAGCTGACCCTCCCTGGCAGCACCACTATGTTTTCAATTCTGTCAACCCTAGAGGCTTGTCAAAACTTGATATAAATGAATCTAGTCTTCGATGCATTAAAATCAACCAAACACATTTGCCCCATTGGAGATCTTGATCGTTGTTATCCGGTAAAGTACTTCGTATCAATCCGAAGATTCTATTGTCCTTAGTTCTCCAAACATTTTCTAATTAGAATTATTTTTCAAAAGATCTCGGGTACTTATGGGAAGGATCACGCGCAGACTGCCAACATCCTGAATGAAAGGGATTTTTGTGGAAGAACTAGATTCTAACTTGAAACACCAATATAACAAGTCCGTGTCATTGACAACTTGGCCACAACCACTTTGGCAGGTTTCTGTATTATCTATCTATATATCTATAAAAGTGAACGTGTCTGTGTGTCTGTGTACATTTCCCTACGCAATAACTATGTCAATTTTTAGTGTACAGACTTTAAATTTGATATACAATGTGCTGAGATTTAGAAAAATTTATGTGATAGGTTTTCAACCAGAAATTTAGCTGTTAAGGGGTCAAAGTTCAACGATTTGACCTTTGAGAACTCTACCAAACTCCTCCGACAATTTTGGGTCTAAACACTTGAAATTTTAGATATAGGTTCCTTGGAGATGGATCTAACTTAATAACTTGATTTGAGACCAAAACAATAAATGTTAAGGGGTCCAAATAGGGGTCAGAGTTAAAATAATTTACCGTTTTTTATTTTTTGCTCAACAGACACATCCAAACAACCGGGCAACGCCGGGATGAAATGCTAGTATATCTATAAAAGTAAAAGTGTATATCTGTCTGTCTGTATAGATTTCCCTACACAGTAACTCTGTCAATTTTTAGTCTACATACTCGAAATTTGATATACAGGATATTGAGTTTTGAGAAAATCGTTATAATCTGTTTTCGGCCAGAAATTTAGCAGTTAAGAGGTCAAAGTTCAACGATTTGACCTTTGAAAATTCTACAAAACTCTTCCGACAATTTTGTGTCTAAATACTTGAAATTTTAGATATAGGTTCCTTGGACATGGATCTAACTTAATAACTTACTTTGAGCCCAAAATAGTAAATATAAAGGGGTCATAATATGGCCCAAAGTTTTTCAAAATTTGACCTCTGCGGTCTCTACCAATTTACTCAGACAATTTCTGGTCTAAGCATTTGAAATTTCATATAAAGAGTATTTAGAGATAGGGCAAGCTTTTTAATCGGTTTAGGTTGAAAATTTTAGCAACCAATATATAAATGTATGTATGTATGTATGTTTGCATGTCTGCCTAAAACTTTCGACAGAGGCGGCGAATCGTTTTGAAGCGCGGCCCTTCAGACGAAAAATACCGAAGAATTGGCTAAAAACATTAATTTCTTCACCCTCAACTGAGCACTTTTCTACAGGGAGGGGTCGCTTTTTTCGTCGATATTTTCGAAAGGCATCCCCTCTTTTTGATTGTCTAGCCTTACTTTAAACCTACATCACTTCCGGTTTGGCGGTGGTTGTAACAGCAAAGACATCACGTTTCCCCCCGTTCTTTTCCTCCTTCGCGGTACGGGTTCGAGCCTGCATTCCTACTACCACTTTTTTTTTATCAACACACACCTCCAAACACCCAGACAACGCCGGGCAACTATGCTAGTACTTATATAAAAAATAAATAAGATTATTATCGCATCTTATTTATACACGTGTTTGGGGTGTGTGCAGAAATATAGAAACCTGGCTTGATGTAGTTGCTAGTCTTGCTGATCTGATGGGCTGTGATACAGCGAAACGATACTGTCTGTGAATGACTATAAATGCTCCCCATCTTGTGTTGACCATATTGGGAAGAGTTTTGATGACAAAAGATGAGTTTACAGGGAAACATTAAGACCTAACATTAAGAAGGGATGGAAAAAATCGTATAGAGACATAGGAAAGCGGGGCGAGAGAAGGAAAGGAGAAGGGATGGGTGACAAAGGAGGGAGAAAGAGAGAAAGCGAGAGATGTTTAGTTAATTATAAATTCCGGCAAATTAGAACGATAAAAAAATATAGTTCTAATATAGTGCAATATCTGAACGAAGGTTTATTTTATATGTAGTTTATAGGAATAAAAGGTTTACAAGTTTCTTAACACAGATTTGGTATGATAAAAAGTAAACTGAAATAATTTTTTTACATATGGTGGTCAGCACTTATCAAAGCCCGGAAGCACCTCTGGGATAAGGGTTATTGCATGTACAGTAATCAATGGGATAGTATCGTAGTAACCGTTTGTATTGGAGATTTAAAGATTTAATAAAGTGTCTTACCTATTAGGAATTTGTTTATGTTGGACTTGAAGACATGCAAACTGTAGTCAGGTGGGAAACAGGCGAACTAAAGAGAGTTCCACAGGAGTACAGTTCTAAGAAAGAAGCTTTGTTCATGGAATCTACGTTTGTATTTAGGCACAGATAAAGTAGTTTCAGCTAGACGGGTGTTTATCATGAAAGATTGGCGAGGGGGGACTAGAGATTGAAGATCAGACGAACACTTGCCATGAAAGTAACGATAAAACAAAGGCAGTGTCGCAACGCCTCTTTTGTGGAAGAGAGGTTGCAGGGATGATAAAAGGGCATCACCAACCAAGCAACGAAATCTATTTTGTACTCTGTCAAGGCAGGATAGGCTGTTTTAACCAGCTCCTGCCCAGATGTGGCAGCAGTACTCTATCCTTGGACGTCCTTGGATTTTATATAGATAGAGAATTGCATCAGTAGTGAGATATCTTCTAGGGCGGTGGAAGGATCCCACCACTTTCCCAGCGACCTTGGAACAGATTTGACAATTATTTCAGGATATGATGATACTTTTGCATCATTCATTTTTAAGAAAAAATATATCTTTTATTGTTCATTGGTAATTCCTCAATCGAAAATTACATTACTTTTTTATCTAATGGTTTGTTACGTGGTGCATTTAATAAGTTTCTCATATTATTTATTATATGGGAACTGTTATCGAGAGTACACACATGAAACTGTAGTCATCTTCGAAGTAATCTCCTTTGGCCACAATTCATTTGTACTGTTTCCACAACTTCTGTAAGGCTTACGGAAGTCCTCTTGTGTAAGTGTGTCAATGATTCTTGCCATAGCCTCTTTCATTGTCTCATAAAGACAACATTTAATCTTTCTATTAGTTAAGAGAATAAACAAAAGGTCTAAAGGGAGCAAGGTTTAGACTATATGGAGGGCTAGATACTGTTATGATGCCCATCTTAGTCAGATAGTCAATAACACGCATGATCTGCCTTGAGCACTTTGGGGGTCCTGGATATGACCTTAAACTATATCCAGTGGTGAGGCACCAGCTTGCAGGCTTTGGGGAGTGTGGAGCCACCCTTTAATCTCCATTGCTCCCAGGTCCACTTTGACCCGGAGTGGTAGTACCTGTTAGGGTCCCAATAAATTAAATAGAAACCAACTTGAAAACAACAAATATAGTCTATTAAAAAATCTTTCTTCAAAATCTTTGGATTCGGCATTAAATAACCTGAAAAGGGTTGATATGCCGTAAAACAAAAACAACCAACGAACCAACTGAGCACCTTGGGACAAACTTACGCAAATCTTCTGCACCTTCATCTCTTCGGAAAAAATTGTGTGTACAGTTCCCACATTAACACTAATTTTCTTTTGGTCCTTATTCATAAAACTCTTTATTTGACAAATCAACTCTGATGTTTTGTCTTTCTTACTCCTCCCATATTTCTCTTCATCGCTCACAGACTCCTCGCCTTCCTCTGAATCTCTCATGCCACCCCAAAACGTATGCTGGATTCATACAAGGTGATCCAAAAGCAAGCTAAAGCATTTCATTCGTTTATGTAATATTTTCCCAAGTTTAAAACATCACTTTATTGCATATAGTTCTTTTAATGTGTTCTTCTGACATCCACCAGCGATGACAATTAGGATGTAGTAGGATGTATTCTAATTCCTTCTGGAGCTATTTATTTGAATCTTAAATCATTAATATTGGTCAGTTATCTCATAAGATGTATAGTAATAACATACTGTATTTTCACGATGCTCGAGGGGAGAGAAAAAAACAACAGCGTGGTGGGGCGAGTGTGACTTGGAAGAAGTATGAGTGCGAGAGGAACTTTTTAAACAAGGTGCAATCCGAACTTGGAAAAAAAAAATGGTCGGACGATCGCTTACGAGCTGCAAACTTTAGCAGTAGAAAGAACAGCTAGAGGGCGGCGACAACCAAGTGAATGCCGGCGAAAGTGATTTGAAAAACTCGCGTGGCGGCGACTGGACTTAAGCAAACATGTCGACGGAAGAAGAAAAAAATCACGTGTTTTACACGACAGATTTTTAAACCGAAGTAAGACATTTGTAAAACTAAGATAAAAGCATAGTTTGGAAAGTACCATGAATAAATGCCTTTTTGCTCGAACAAAAGAAATTAAGGCTATCTGTATAAAAGCCAAGTACGTCCAAGGATGGAGTACTGTTGCCACATCTGGGCAGGAGCTGCTAAAAACAGCCAATCCTGCCTTGACAGAGTAAAAATAGACTTCGTGGTTTCGTGGGGGATGCCCTTTTCTCTTCCCTGCATCCTCTCTCCCACAGAAGAGACGTTGCGAGCCTGTCTTTGTTTTATCGTTATTTCCATGTAAGGTGCTCGTCTGAGCTCCAATCCCTTGTCCCCCCTCGCCAATCTTTCACGAGAAACACCCGTCTGGCTGAAACTACTGTCTATAATTTTCCCAACTCTTTATCTGTGCCTAAATCCAAACGTAGATTCCATGAGCAAAGCTTCTTTCTCAGAACTGCACGCCAATGGAACTCTCTGCCGCTTGCCTGTTTCCCACCTGACTACAACTTGGACGTCTTCAAGTCCAACATAAACAAACTCCTGACAAACCGCCCCCCTTAAGTAAGACACTCTATCAAAAACTCCAATACTAATGATTACTACAATACTATATCATTGATTACTGTACACGCAATAACCCTTATCCCTGAGTGGCCTTCAGGCCTGGATAAGTGAGGACCCCCATGTAAAAAAAAAAGCTAAGGGGAATTTATTTCCTTTTTTGTTCCTTGCGACCGTTTCTTCGTGCAACTTGTTGGGTCCGAATAAAATATAACTGCCACGTTACAGTAGTACATATTTATAGTGGCTTGCTCACTCTTTGATTAGAAAGCAACCGTCATCAAATAGAAAATATATAGAGTTATGACATCAACACTTCCGACCATATTCGATTTATATATTATTCTAATGCAATACATAGGCGACCTTTTCCGAAATCGTCGTCATATATTTCTATATAACTATATATATTATAAAAAGTTGTTTTGTATTTCCAAACTCAAGAAAATATGTTTAGTATTTATTTTGACTTCTACCGCGAGAAATGTGACACTATGGACAGAAAATGAGATTTAAAAGTAAGCGCCTCCGGGGAACGACACTGAATTTTTCTCTTTCCTTGTGAAGCCAACCCCTAAGGTTTAATACTACCAGTAAAATGAAAATAAAAAAAAATCTTTATTAATGAAAGCCTAAGCAAAAATTATTTTAATATAAAAAAATATTGTTTGGTTTTCTTTATTTTCAAATAAAACAACACTTTTTCAAAGGTATGACCAAGTTACACTATTTTTAGTAAATTGGTTACTATATTTTTTAATTAATTTTTAAACCTTGTCAAGGCAGTTAGCAATAAATAAACACTTAGTCAAAGATGGAAGGCAAAACTTTAAAAAGTGAACTTCCTAGAACTGCACAGGATCCAATCACCAGGGAACAGGCCATTCCGGAAATGATCAAAACTGTTGATTTTGGCGCAAAGAAATTAAAATACTATTTGTACATAAATAACATTTTTATTTTATTGAATAACAGCTGAGCAAATATTCTGCACTTAAGTATACTATTAATATTCATGCAGATATTCCGCAGTTAAATATTCTATTAATATTTAAGTAAATATTCTGTAGTAAAGTACACTATTAATATTTAAGCAAATATTCTGAAGTAAAGTATATATTAATATTCATGCAAATATTCTTTAGTTAAATAGACAATTAATATTAAAGCAAATATTCTGCAGTTAAGTACACTATTAATATTTAAGCAAATATTCTGCAGTTAAGTACACAATTAATATTAAAGCAAATATTCTGCAGTTAAGTACACTATTAATATTTAAGCAAATATTCTGCAGTTAAATATATTATTAATAGTCTATCAAATATTCTGCAGTTAAATATACTATTAATATTTAAGCAAATATTCTGCAGTTAAATATATTATTAATAGTCTATCAAATATTCTGCAGTTAAATATACTATTAATATTTAAGCAAATATTCTGCAGTTAAATATACTATTAACATTCATGCAAATATTTTGAAGTTTAATATACTATTAATATTCTATCAAATATTCTGCAGTTAAACATACTATTAATATTTAAGCAAATATTCTGCAGTTAAATATTCTATTAATATTTAAGCAAATATTCTGAAGTAAAGTATACTATTAATATTCATGCAAATATTCTTTAATTAAATAGACAACTAATATTAAAGCAAATATTCTGCAGTTAAGTACACTATTAATATTTAAGCAAATATTCGAATTTGAAAAATGGATCAATTATTTTTGTCCATTTCCATGACAAAAAAGGCACCTACAGTGAAAAGTAATATATCAAGACGTTGGACATTATGAATTTGCAAGACTTATAATATAACTAACATTTTTTCTGTATTAAGAAATGTAATTATTTGTTCGAATTGTTTTTGCTTTAATATAATGTTCCTTTATCTAATAAATGTGTTAACCTATTCTTGTAGAACAGATAGCTAATGGCTGAAGTTAATCAACTCCAAATATAAAGAGTTGGTAAGATAAAAACTACCAGACGTTTATATAATATGAAAAGAACTCCAAACAAACATCTAATTGAATTGTTTCTTGACAAGTTATGTCTGAAATAAATGAATGAATCGACAAATCTATAAGAATTTGTAATGTGTAGTGTCTAAAGTAGACGTCGCTTTAAGATGTATGCGAAAATGTTTACAAATGCTGACACCTACATTTAAAACATAAAAGCCGTAGTAAATAAGAACACATTATGTACACTCCTTTAATTTTTTTGTGTGTATTCATGTCCATATTAAAACCTCATTTTTTCTATTTATTTAAAAATAAAATATAGCTTTGTTATAGATAGGTCGTGGAATTGCATTCATCCGCAAAAGATCTAGGTAATTTGCGCATTCTTTTAAAGATTCATTTTAATTAATTCCCTATTAGTTTTTTTTTTTTTTCAATTTCCTTATATGATGATTTTTTTTACATAGGAATCACCATTTATCAAGGCAAAGAGGCCACTCGATGATAAGGGTTAAAGAGTGTAGAGTAGTCAATTGGAAAATATAGTAATTGTCAGTAATGGAAATTCAGTAAATTTGTTAACTCAAGGGAAACGGCTTATCAAGCATTTTTTTACATTAGACTTGAAGCAACCATATTGGAGTCATATGGAAAGCAGGAAAACGGAAGACAGTTCAGCGTGCAGTTCTAAGAAAGAAGCTTTGTTCATAGAATCCACGTTTAGGTTTAGGCACAGATAAAGAGTGAGAGAACTTATTGATAGTGTTTTCAGCTAGACGAGTTTTTCTTATGAAAATTTAGCGAGGGGGGCAATAGTTTAAAGTTCTGTCGAGCACTTTCCATGAAAATAACGATAAAGCAAAGACAAACTCGCTACAACTCTTCTGTGAGATAGAGGCTGCATGGAAGAAAAAAGGGCATCTCCTATTAGGCTACGAAGTCTATTTTTAACTCTATCAAGGCAGGATAAGTCCATTCTAGACGAACCTGCCCAGATGTGGCAACAGTACTCCATCCTTGGACAAACTTGGCTCTTATATAGATGGCCAATTGCATCAGCAGCGAGATATCTACTGGGTCGATAGAAGGATCCCACCATTTTTCTAGCGGTCTTGGCAACGGATTTAATGGATTTGTTCCGTTTAAGATCAGGAGTAAAGGTCAAGCTCTGAAACTTGTCAAAACATGAGGCCTCCCAAGACGCGAGCCATTCATTTTAGTTGATGCCAGATAGGGATCAGAGCGTTGATGATGTAAACATAAAAGCTTGGTTTTAGATGCATTAAAATAACAAGCCACCTCTTTCCCTATTGTAGCACTTACTATCAGAGGAGAGAGAATCAGAGAGAACTTGATCGTTTACGGTCTTAGATGTGCTACCATAAATAGTAGTGTCATCAACATAGATGCCTACGAATGATGTAAGGATGTGATTTAGAAGATCATTAATGTAGATCAGGAAGAGAGTTGGGCCCATGATGGACCCCTGAGGGACTTCAGCATTAATACTGAAAGCTTCTGATTTCTGCTCATTAACCACTACTCTTATGAACCTATCAGAGAGAAATGATTTAATAATACTATAGCTGGAGATCTTGTGAAGTACACCTGTATGCCATACTCTATCAAAGGCATTTGATATGTCAAGAGTAATTGCCCTAAAAAGTTAGCCTCCGTCGAGACATTCGCTAATCCTATGCGATATAACTGTAAGTACATCTGCTGTAGATCTAGCAGAACGAAAACCATAGCTAAATGTTTTGGTTTCGATTCTCGGTGGTGGCACAGGATCATTTTTTTAATGATTATCATTAGTTAACTATTGCGTGTAATTATATTCATGTAGATATTCTACATTATTTATACTTTCGTAATATTTACGTAAAAATTTAATAGTAAACACAAATCTCCTTATATATATATATATATATATATATATATATATATATGTATATATATATATATATATATATATAACTGTTAAAAGAATTTTGCCTACCAAACTCCTTTGTAAATTTTTGGTATACGGACATATTCTTTGTCAATTTTTGGTCTACAGACATAGAACTTAATATATAGGTCATTCGAACTCATGCAAAACTTTATATTTGGGTTTCAACTATGAAAAATCGGCGCAAATGTGTGAAAATTTAAAAAAAAGGAGAATTTGCCGGGTGTAGATCGGACGACGGCAGTACGAATATGCGTGCGTAACGTAACAGATATTGGTTCATGTTTTAATTTTAGCCTTGCAGCAAACATGTCTCTATAGCTCAGGCATTAACATCAAAGAGAAAAGTAAATCGTAATCTAAATGATTTGGTCTCGATTCTCGGTGGTTGCAGAGGGTAATTTTTAAAACTTTTTAAAATCATTACTATATATTGGGTCGAATCTATCTATATATCTATAAAAGTGAAAATGTCTGTGTGTGTCTGTCTGTGGATGTACATTTTCCTACGCAATAACTCTGTGAATTTGCGATCTATAGACTCTAAATTTGACATAAGGGTATTGAGATTTGGGAAAATCTTTTTGGTTAGTTTTCGGTCAGATATTTGTTTGTTGAGGGGTCGAAGTTCAACTATTTGACCTTTGAAAACTGTACCTAACCCCTCTGCCAATTTTGGGTCTAAACACTTGAAATTTTAGATATAGGTTCTTTGGAGATGGATCAAACTTTATAATTTGATTTGAGCTCAAAACAATAAATACTAATGGGTCAAAATTGGGGTCAAAGTTAAAAAAATATTGACCTCTGCGGTCTCTACCATATTACTCAGCCAATTTTTTATCTAAATATTTGAAATTTTACACGAAGTGTATTTACAAATAAGGCAAGCATTTAAATCAGTTTTTCTCCGAAAATAAGGCTGCCAAGAGGTCAAAGTTCATAAGATTTTACATTGCGGTCTCTAGCAAACTATTCAGCCAATTTTGGGTTTAACCATTTGAAATTATACATAAAGTGTATTAAGACATGCAGCATGCATTGTAATCAGTTTTTAGGCGAATGTTTCGCTGCCAAGAGGTCATGGTTGAAAGATCCTACCAAAATCCTCTGTCCAAACACTTAAAATTTTAGATATAGGTTACTTGGAGAGGGGTCAAACATTTAACTTCATCTGAGCCCAAGACAATAAATGTCAATGGGTCAAAATTGGGGCCAAATTTTTTAAAAAATTTACCTCTTCGGTGCTTACAAACTTTTCTCTGTTGTAGTTAAGGAAGACTATTATATAGAAAGGCATTACCATATATATGCACACATTTTAATATATACATATACACATAAAGTTATAAACAGTACATAGGGCCCGAGCAAGCCGGGCTGAACTGCTAGTATATCTAGTAAAGTGACATTGTCTTTGTGTGTGAGTCTGTGTGTGTACATTTCCCTACCAAACTACTCTGTCAATGTTTAGTCTATAGACACAATATTTGGCATAAGGAGTATTGAGATTTGGGCAAATCGTTTAATCGGTTTGCGGTCAGAAATTTGGCTGTCAAGGGGTCAGAGTTTAACGATTTTACATTTGAAAACTCTACCAAACTCCTCCGCCAATTTTGGGTCTAAATACTTGAAATTTCAGATGTAGGTTACGTGGGCATGAATCAAACTGTTTAATCTGAGTTTGGCCCAGAAAAATAAATGTTAAGAGGTCAGAATTGAGGTCAAAGTTTAAAAGAAATTAACTTTGCGCTCTCTACCAAATTACTCAGCCAATTTTCGGTCTAAACATTTGAAATTGAACATAAAGTGTATTCAGATATAGGGCATGCTTTTTAATCGGTTTTCTGTCCGAAGATTTGGCTGCCAAGGGGTCAAAGTGCAAAAGATCTTACCTTTGAGGTATCTAGCAAACTATTCATCTAATTCGAATTGGTACCGCTATAAAATTACGGACAAAACTGCTCAATAAGAAATGGCAGCTTCTTTAAGATATTACCAAATCAAGATAGCAGTCTACTCGATCATAATAAACGAATTCCAAAATCAAATTGTAAATATTCCAATTACAATAAATCTCTGAGCTTCTCTGTGTGATTATAGAATTAGTTTTATAAGAAAAGAGTTTAAAACGATTAAATATTTTGTTTTCTTTGAAACCTTTTAGATGTTATCCTCATCTTCATGGTTGTTTTTATTTCACCACCTTTCGACCAACTGATCCTCTGACCTTCTGTTACTGCCTCCATCGTTGATGTTGTCTCGCCACGCTTTGGCCAACTAATCCTCTGGTCTGCTTTGGGTAGAATTGAAACCGCTATCATCAGAAAATAGCGCAGTGGATAGAGCCGTTAAGTCTCTACGGTTCCAGGTGAGCATTTTCTGAAGATAGCGGTTTCGAAACGTGATGAGAGAGCAGCAACTATGGAAAGCAGTAATTGCTAGATAGAGTTACAAGACTCAACATACCTATACTGTCGCGGTTAACCACCTGAAGAAGGCTAGAGGGTCAGCTGACCGGAACATAGCGAAACGACAACAATGAAAATGAGGATAACAGTCCGAAAAAAAAATACAATTTAAAACGATTTTTTTTTCATTTGCTGTATAATCTATACATATAATAGATTCCAATAATTGATAAATCTTACACTATGTCCTGAGTTTTTTTAGATCCGGGTTGATTATTCGTATTATTTAGATTCTTTGGACTACTGTCCACATCGTAAGTGTAATTCACAGAATAATTCGGCCGGTGTAACCTTCGATCTTCTTCATGTGTATCTTGTTGAATTCGGTAATATTTTTCTCGAAATAGAATCCAAATAAAATTAAGAACGGAACCGTTTAATTAATGTATTGGGGGTAGCAGGTTCTTGTCTCGTCAGCGATAGTTTGGTAAAAGTTCTAAATAATTTGTAATCATATTTTGAGTGTTGCAACACGGAGGATTTAACCATCAACCAAGTGTAACTTGCGATTGAATTTTTCAAATTAACGTATCTACTAGGCCAGGGAATTTGGTAAATCATTAAAAGGTTTACTGTTAAAAAAAAAAATGCCCCCCCCCTGACTAATTTCACAAAATACGCTGGTCCATGTAGTTACTATCGCTAGCAAAATTTTTTCTCTAATCTTTATCTACGCTTTAATCTAAAGGCAAATTCAATGAACAAAACTCCTTTGGGAGAACTGCTTTGCATGTAGAACTCTATTCCGCTGACATGCTTCCCAGCTAACTACAACATAGTCGTCTTCAAGTCCAATGTATATAAGTCCTTGTATAGCCGTCATCTTAAATAATTAATTTTTATACTCTTAAATAGTTAAGTTGAAATCAATTTTCACAACTAACGATCACCATGCTGATATCTCAGTTCCCGCTCTATACTAGTAACTCTTATCCTCGAGTGGATACAGGGCCTGTATAAGCGATGACTACAATGTGAAATATACTTACATATAAGCAATGTTCAATCCTGGACATACATGACGAAAATTCACTCAACTTCTTTATAATACTCCATCCATCCATGCAACGTGGCCGTAGCCGAGATTGAACTCACTACACGAGTCTGTAGTGTAATTCAAATCTTGTTGGTAGCTGAATAATTGATGTTTCACCAGGGATATAAAGGGTAATTTTTATCGTGACGTCATCACTAGATGGGGTGTCTACTATGGCTTAAGAGAGTCCCGTCTACCTTCGAGAGAAGGATAGACGGCGCCAGTTTCTCAACCAGGTATTTTACCTCGCGGTACATACAGCGCCTCGCCTTCCTAAATGGTCACCCATCTGGTACTGGCTCGGCTCCACGTTGCTTAACTTTGGTGATTTGGCGAGAACCGGTGTGTGAATGTGATGGTGTCGTGATAATAGTAACCGTTCGTCATCACGGAAATAAAGAATATTTTGGATGTAACAATAAGAAAGCAAAAACTCGCACGTTTTTGAGCGATGACAAAAGTTTTCGAAACGTTTAATTAATAAAATACCCACTTTTATGTGACATTAGAAAGGGGTTTGAGAATTAGATCTTAACTATAGTATTGCTATTGTAAACTGCAACCGTGAACTATAATGTGTTACTTTTAGAGTGTACTGACCGCGTTAATTATCGGATGAGATTTTCGAGTTGAATTCACAAATTGATTCTACTTTCGTTATCTTCCTTTAGGACACATTTAAAAGATAGATAATCGCTTTCAATTTAACAAAATGTTACGTTGCCGCGTTTATCGTGGCAACGTGGTATTGCCAAAGGGGAATAGTAATTCCCTTTTTCTGAATAACAATCTATTCCCCACTGCGCGACACGCGTTCTCAATCTTTCTACAAAAACCAAAATAAGAGGTAACACTAATGATACAACAACAAATATGCGAATTCATTCTAAAAAGAAATAGCCAATTAAAATGTTTATAAACTTTGCCACTAACTCTATTGAATTTGTAAATAAAACATTGTTTTTTTTATTTAGTCATTAAACTATTTAAAAAAAAAGCGAATTCTATTTTTGTGTCGATCAAAAGTGAAGTAAATTATCTTATTTCTTTCGCTATTAGAAATTTTTTGTTCATTTTTACTTTAACATTTATATAAGAGTGTGATTCAACATGCTAAATTCTAAAATAATAATATTTGTTTTTTAGTCGCGTGCAAGCGACTCTATAAGTCACTCTGTCGGTCCGTCGGTCGGTCGGCCGGTCTGTCCGTAAAATTTTGTGCTTGTCCTTTTTGGATAAGATCAAAGGTCTGTTGTTAATAGATGCTGTTCTTACATTTTAAGTTTTTCTTGGCCTTTTGGCCAAGTTCAAAATGTAGTATCTGTTCCGGCAGATACTACGAGCAAAGACCATATGTCGGGGCAACCCCACATACCAATTGTCACTATCCAGCTCCCCTACTCCCCGATGAGTTGGTCCCCATTTCCCTTTCACTTCTCACATTAAAAATCGGCCGTGTGCCTAATTTGCTCGGTGGGGGAGCAAATAAATACCCTTTTCTTGGATTTTTGTCCAAAATCAAAGTGTAGTATCTGTTCTTACTACATGCTGTACTTATGTTTGTAACTTTGTGATATAAAGTGGGGGATCACTTTTCTGTATTACTTTAATGTGAAATGATCACCCACTTTACAACCAGTCAGTCTCAAAGCCATTCAAGTCATTCTCCAGATCATTCAAGTTGTTTTTGAAGGATTCCAGTTATTTTTTAAGCATTCAAATCATTCTTAAGGTCATTCAATTCATCCTTAAGTTCATTAAAGTCATTCTAAGTCATTTACTTTTTATTTAAGTCATTTCAGCCCATTTTTCGGTCATTTTAGTTTATCTTTAAGAATTTCATGTCAATCCTACCTTCACGCATCCATTCATTACACGAGAGCACGCGACTAATGGCTATCGGCCTTGTTTTTTTATTTCTTTTTTCCAGGGTTTTTGCATGTAATTTTTTTTTTCTTTTTTGTGCGGAGAGTAAGATGCTGATCTATAAATAAACCCATATTTTATTTTCTAGCTGTTAATTTGTTTACCTATTAGCAGATGTACCCTGCGTTGCCCGCTATTAAGCGTAACGTTAAATTTCTAAAAAAAAAAAAAAGAAAGAAGCTGACACGTGCATGTAATAATTATGTTTTTCTAAACAGTTCAGTTATTGTAAATAATAAGAATACTCGAGTTGATTTCGAAACCAAAACTTAAATACAGTGACTTAAGTACGATAACTATTAGGCCAGCGTGATACGTTCTTTAAGAAAGTGTGTGAAGCCTTCTTATTTTTAACACAAGATATCTGTCACGTGAACGATGTTGCCTACAAAGTCGTGAAACAGTTGAATAACATTAAAATCTGATGACCTCCTAGTATATATTTTTCAATTTTGACCCTTTATTCGCCCTTTTTCCGAATGAAAACCGATTAAAAACTTTTTCACATGTCTGAATAACCTATATACTAAATTTCAAGCTTTTAGATCAAAAAGTCGTTGAGTATTTAGGTTGAGTTCTCCTTAGACCCACACATTCTCACTTTTATAAACATACAAACAACACTTTCAAATTAAGCTAATAATATGCTTTATTTTTAAGGCGCAAATAAAATATTACAGCTTGTGTATCATTGGAGAAAAAAGCAGTTAGTATAACATACGTGTGGTTTTACAACTTTCTCAGTCGGATTAGAGTAGCTTTCGCAAAACACACACACACATACACACTAAACACACACACACACACACACACACACATATATATATATATATATATATATATATATATATATATATATATACACGATGCGCTTTAAATAAGTGTACAAATTTGGTTACAAGCATGTCGTAAAAACTCTTGAAAATTCTGTATGTTATTGCTATACATCTAATGAGATGACTGACACAGTTTTATGATTTCAGGTTTAAACGAACAGCTACAGCATTAATTGGAATACACCCTACTAAAGACTGATTCTCACAGCTTATTAGTTCCAAAAAGCCAATCTCGACGTGAGGGCATTTTAGAAGAACGATATGAAATGAAATTATGTGTTTATGTGTAAAAATGCCACAGAAACATATGGAATGTCACAGACTTCTTTTAAACCATCTTGCATGAATCGAACATGAATCGAAGTTTTTGATTGGCGTAAGAAATAAAAAGACAGTGAGGACACTGTAAAAGGTGTGGAAGGAGTAAGGAAGTTAGAATACCAGATTTGATTGGCCAAATAAAGACTTTCATGGATTTGTACCACCGTGTATCTCTATTAGCAATAATTGCTGTTTGGTGTCAGGCTGGGAAGTTAGCATAATTATTCGCAAGGAACTGAAGATGTGCATGATTGACACAAATGCACCAGTCTGCAACTCTATTAAGACAATTCCTCACTCTCCCTATAGTACAGACCTTGCTCTTTGTGACTGTTGGTTATTTCCCAAGCTCAATAAAATTGCCAGGCCATACGAAAAAAGTCTGGAAGTTTTTTAAGGGGCCTCGTGTGTATATATATATATATATATATATATATATATATATATATATATATACTAGCATGGGTGCCCAGTGTTGCCCGGATGTTTGGAGGTGTGTGTTGAGCAAAAAAAAAATGGTAGTAGGAAGGCAGGCTCGAACCCGTACCGCGAAGGAGGAAAAGAACGGTGAAAAAACGTGAAGTCTTTGCTGTTACGACCACCGCCAAACCGGAAGTGACGTAGTTTTTAATTAAGGCTAGACAATCGAAAAGACGGGATGACTTTCGATAATATCGGCGAAAATAGCGACCCCTCCCTGTAGAAAAGTGCCCAGTTGAGTTTGAAGAAATTAATGATTTTAGCCAATTCTTCGGTATTTTTTGTCTGAAGGGCCGAGCTTCAAAACAATACTGATCTTGTGAAAATCTGTCGCCTCTGTCGAAAGTTTTAGGCAGACATGCAAACACATACATTTATATATTGGTAGCTCAAATTTTCGACCCGAACCGATTAAAAAAAGCTTGCCCTATCTCTGAATACACTTTATATAAAATTTTAAATGTTTAGACCAGAAATTGTCTGAGTAATTTGGTAGAAACCGCAGAGGTCACTTTTTTAAACTTTGACCGCTATTATGATCCCTTAACATTGATTGTTTTGGGCTCAAATCAAGTTAACCAGTTAGATAAATGTCCAAGAACCCCATATCTAAAATTTCAAGTTTTTAGACCCAAAATTGGTGGAGGAGTTCGATAGAGTTCTCAAAGGCTAAATAGTTGAATTTGGACCCCTTAACTGCCAAAATTTTGGCCGAAAATAGATTACAAAGATGTTCCGAAATCTCAGTACCCTGTATATATAATTTCGAGTCTGTAGATTGAAAATTAACAGAGTTATTGCGTAGGGAAATGTACACAGACACACATACAGACACAAAGACACACAGACAGAAACACAGACACGTTAACTTATATATATATATATATATCCTTTCCCTTTATGTTTTTACATATAAAAAATAGAAGAGACCATGAATACAGTGTATGAACAGTCCTATAATACTAGTAAGTAACATTTACCTTAGACAAAATTGTTAAATGCAGTGATTAAGTATATATAGGACTGTGCTTCTTATATTAATCTATTCCTTATTTTAATTTATTAAATACATAATTATGAATTATTTTCATGTTCAAAAGTTCAACATGATAAATTGATCAAATACATAATCATTTAGATTTATTTGATGCATAATTATTCTATTCCGTTCAATGGTTTTTGTATGTGCAAATGACAAAATATAAATTATACTGAATGCACATCGATATCGAAGCACATTAGAACCAAGAATGACGATAACATTTAGGGAAATTTGCTGCAGTTGAAACATTTATTATCTACATACACAAATTAACTGATACACGCACTCTCTATATACTTTAAATGAATTATCAAGCAATGAAAAAGGAAAAAGTCAGGGAAATTATCAATTAATTACAACTTTAAAATCAAAAATACTTTTGTATGCAAAATCCGATCCCGCATTTTTCTAATTCTTACCCTCTGATGAGAAGGAAAGTATTTCTTCGAAACCCCGCGAATTAAGGACTATCCACTTATCAAGAGTTTCCTTTTCAGATTAAATATGTTTTCTCTTTTTCAAAGTGTTTTTAACATGTTTTATTAACTATTTGCTCTTATTATATATATATATATATAGAGAGAGAGAGAGATAGATAGAGAGAGAGAGAGATTGATAGAGAGATTGATAGATAGATTGATATATATATATAGAGAGAGAGAGAGAGAGAGAGATTTATCGATGAATAGATATATAGAGAGAGAGACAGAGGGATTGATATATATATATATAGAGAGAGAGATTGATAGATGGATAGATATATATATATAGAGAGAGATTGATATATATATACATATATATATAGAGAGAGAGAGATTGATTGATTGATAGATATATATATATAGAGAGCGTTTGATAGATGTATATATATATATATATATATATATAAAGAGAAAATTTCAAGCAAAGAAGGAATAGTACAAGTATAATAGTAAAAAGTCAATTCAAACACTGAATAAAAACCAAATGAATACTGAAATTGTAAATAATATTATATTTAATTATATATATATATATATATATATATATATATATATATATATTAAAAGATGGTCACAAACTTTTTGAAGACACTTATTTTTAAAGTAAAATTTAAATGGGAATTTGAAAACTTTGAAGTGTCGAATATAATGATAAAATCATTTTATTTACTGATTTTTTGTAAGTCCGATATTTCGCTAATACATAGCTTCATCAAGGTCGAAAGTCCAGTTCGTGAATTTTTTTTTTCTTTTTCTTCATTTTGGTGTTATGGCGAAGAGAAGAGAATTTACGTGCAGTTTCGGTGATTTCAAGTATATAATGCTATAGTTTCGAGCGGGATTTAAAATAAAAGATGGCCACACCCTTTTTGAAGACACTTATTTTTAAAGTAAAATTTAAATGGGAATTTGAAAACTTTGAAGTGTCAAACATTATGATCAAATCATTTTTACTTACTGATTTTTTTTGTAAGTCTGATATTTCGCTAATACATAGCCTCATCAGGGTCGAAAGTTCGGTTCGTGAATTATGTATAAATTCTAGACTATCTTCTACTAAATCCATATTTATCAAAAATGAAAAATATTACAATGAGGCCCTTAAAAACTCGGGATATAATTCACAAATTAAATTAATAAATAAAAATGATAGAAACATGAACTGCATTAAAAATAAACCTATTAAGAGCGTAATAACATATAATATGACAATGTCTTCCCGTATGCAAGTCAAGAAAATAACCAAGAGACAAAAAAAGATAAAACCAAACCACAAATATTAGATAATAATACAAATAAACAGCAAACCAAAACCCGTAAACGTAAGAATAGACATAAGGAGACACTATGGTTCAACCCCCCATATTCCAAAAACCTAGAGACAAACATAGCCAGAGAATTTTTTAAAATATTAGATAAGAACTTTAAAGCCCCCATAGATATAAAAAAATTTTCAATAAGAACACAATTAAAGTCTCTTACTCTACTATGCCTAACCTTCATCAAAAAATAATTAGCTCTAATAATAAGAAAATTAATAAGCTACAAAATACAACTATACAAAATATATCGGACTGTAACTGTAGAAGAAAAAATAAATGTCCCCTACAAGGCTCATGTAAAATTAAAAATGTTATCTATAGCTGCAGAGTATCAAAAACTCCAAATCTACATGAACCTATTAACAGCCATAACTCAACTACCAGATTAAATAATAACACCAACTTAAACCAATCTACCGATCAATTACAAATCAACCCACCATATAATAATCCAGCACCAGACCTAACGGAAAATAATCACAATAAGCAAGAGGTAATATATTTTGGTTCCACATCTCGCCTAATAAAACATAGAATTTCAACGCACAAGCATTCTTTTAAAAATAACTCTCTGTCAAACCAAACTACTCTATCCAACTATAATTGGCAACTAAAAAATAGCAATATTTCTTTCAACTTAAAATGGCGAATAATTGAGACTTGCAAATCATATAAACCAGGAGATAAATTTTGTGCACTATGTACAAAAGATACCCTAAAAATTTTAAAATATGAAGATATGAAAAATACAACCACACTATTAAATTCAAGACAGGAGCTAATATTTACATGCAGTCATAAACGTTGGTTTAAATTTAATAAATATAAACCACCTTAAATCATTAAAAATTACTTATTAGTAAAAATAGATTACAATTTTTTTTTTTAATTTTTTTTTTAATAAATTAAGTTAGTCCAATTATCCCCCTTACACCATTTAAATAAAAAAAGTAAAGAAAATATGACAATATCTCCCCATACAACATGTGATTACATAAACAACATTCGAAATATAAACCGTAGCGTCTTTAAATCAAAAGTACGCTAACGGAAATAATTTATTGCACGGGCGTCCCCCCCCTTTTAAAATTCATCATTCAATAAGGTAAAAAGCTATAGCAAACATCTAAATGAATATTTTAACCATAGTTCCTGATTTCAAAAAGCGAAAAATTAAAAGGTAAATTTCTCTCTATATTTTTTATATATATACCTGTATACCTATGTATATATATGTGTGTGTCTATTTTTTCATATATATGCATATATATATTTGAAATGTGGTACTTAAAGCAAACTTATAATTTAAATTCAAATCTATATTTCACTCTATTTCTTTTCTATCTCTAACCCATATTAATTTTCTTATACATTTTAAATCCAGACCTTTTATTTCAATTTTTTTCAGATACATCTGCCTTACTTTTAATGCTAGGTTTATTTATGGTGTCTTTTAAATTTAATAAAAACCCTTCAAAATTTGCTGACGAGGAGACCTTGCTTATTAAAAAACTATATGTAATTATTGTACGTAACTTGATGTCTACCACAATAAAAAGCATTGTTTTCCGAAACGATCGTACAGATAATTGATTTTGTTGTTGTTCCTTCTTATGAAACGGATTTTTAATTTAATTATGATTTGATTTTAAAATTTTAAATTGTCAATCACATTACTTAATATATATATATATATATATATATATATATGTATATAGATGTGTATTTACACGCACATTTGTTGAACAAACTTTTTAGAAGGAACGATATTATAATACTAGCAGGCGGCCAGGCTTTTCCCGGTTGTAAAATATGTTTATGATAAAGAAAATATATTTTGGTTAGTGCAGATTCCGTATTTATTATTATATTATATTGGACCCAGGTTAAATTTCATACCTATAAACTACAAAATGACAAAGGAGTTTGATAGGCAAAATTCTTTAAACAAATATATATATTAATACATAAATATATAGAGATAGATGTTTGTGTTTGTTATAAATTTTTACGCAAATATTACAAAAGTATAAATTATGTAGAATATCTGCATGAATATAATTACATATAATAATTTAATAAAGATAATCATCCCATCAGAAAACCGAAAAAACTAATAGGGAATTTATTTAAATGAACGTTTAAATGGTAGCTAGACGTTTTGCAGATGAATGCAATTCCATGACCAATATATAACAAAGTTGTATTTTCTTTTTATTAAATAGAAAAAGAGGTTGCCTTTTTACCACTGTTCTTGGCTTTCGAACCAAGATCAAAGTGTAGTATCAATAAGGTCACGGTCTTTGTGTCGGTCTTTAGGGACATCGAGATCGTATCGGAGGCGCTTGCACGGTACGAAACAATCACGGGGGTCATGATAAATTGCAGCTAGTCGGTCGGACTGCGGTTGGGTGTCTAGAGTGGCAACGCAAACCTCCTGGCGCCCTTCAGCTGGACGGATGGCCCGGTTTGGATTCTCGGCGTGTTGGTAAGACTGGGTCTCCAGCTCGACAAAAATTGGTTGGAGGTACGGTTAAAGCTTTAGGCTGCAGTCAACTCGTGACTTCCTAGGAAACTTTCCTTAAAGGGTAGAGCCGATACGTACGTCACATAGTCTTCCCTCTCAACCTTTACCGGTTGGCCGTACTTCCCCTCTTGTTGATCTCTTGCACTCGTTCCTCTGTGACAAAGAAATACTCTGGGTGAGCAGACAGGTCTGTATTTAACGTCCGTGTGAGAAAGGCTTGGGAATGCCGGACTTAAGTGTCATGAAGACGTCGAGAGGCTGGCCTTCAAGAAAATCAACCGTGACACACCGCGATTACTACTGCCTTTCCCCACCTATTTCTCGACCCCTCTGTCGAGAGTCGTCGCAGGCCGCGGGCAAACTCAGCCTTCCTTAAAGAGTGCCGAGCCGCGCTAAAACGACGACCAATATCCAACGACCTTGTGGCTGCTACCTGTAGGGAACTCTGAAGGCACCTAGTGAAGGGGGCCGGCGACGACTCGCTATTTGTATTGGCAGGAGAGTGAGATCCGGAGTTCTCTATGACCTGTGATTGGCCCGTAATGCGCTTCCCCTAAACAATGTACAATGAAGTTCCGGCGTTTTTTTTTGGAGTCGCCTGCCTGTCCCCGTTGCGGGATGATGGCCGTAGAAACAACTGATCGTGCATTTTTCGATTCCCGTGAACTCCACCGGTACTGTTCGTATGCATCTTCGTCCGATTACTGTATTAAACGTAGTGAACAACGTGAAACCGCCGTGGGACCGGTAAAGCCAAATGGTTTACATTGCAACCTGGCCGTGGCGAGAATGGTGATTTGGACGTTGAGACTGGAAAATGGCCGGGGGTGCCTTTTTTTCTGATCATGATCTGATCACTTTCTTTAAACACCAACTACAGGTGAAGATCAGATGCGACAGAAGAAGGCTGCATCGCGCGGCGTTTGAAAGAAGATGGATACATGTAGCAAGTCTGTGTGTACGAAGAGGTGCCAAATTTGAATACGTGTTCCCCGCGTAGGTGTGGAGATCGTGGTTCCGAGTTTTCGTCGAACCCCCGCCCTTTCCAATTTTATTTCTTTTTTCTAGCCTTTCAACAAGCCGAATATATCTTTTCCCCTCATTATTATTATTATTATTATTATTATTATTATTATTATTATTATTATTATTATTATTGTTGTTGTTGTTATTATTGTTGTTGTTGTTATTATTATTATCATTATTATCATTATTATTATCATTATTATTATTATTATCATTATTATCATTATTATTATTATTATCATCATTATTATCAATATTATCATTATTATCATTATTATTATTAATATTATCATTATTATTATCATTATTATCATTATTATTATTATTATTATTATCATTATTATCATTATTATTATTATTATTATTATTATTATTATCATTATTATTATTATTATTATTATTATTATTATTATCATTATTATTATTATTATTATTATTATTATTATTATTATTATTATTATCATTATTATCATTATTATTATTATTATTATTATTATTATTATTATCATTATTATTATTATCATTATTATCATTATTATTATTATTATTATTATCATTATTATCATTATTATTATTATTATTATTATTATTATTATCATTATTATCATTATTATTATTATTATTATTATTATTATTATTATTATTATTATTATCATTATTATTATTATTATTATCATTATTATTATTATTATCATTATCATTATTATTATTATTATTATTATTATTATTATCATTATTATTATTATTATTATTATTATTATTATCATTATTATTATTATCATTATTATCATTATTATTATTATTATTATTATCATTATTATTATTATCATTATTATCATTATTATTATTATTATTATCATTATTATCATTATTATTATTATTATTATTATTATTATTATTATTATCATTATTATCATTATTATTATTATTATTATTATTATTATTATTATTATTATCATTATTATCATTATTATTATTATTATTATTATTATTATTATTATCATTATTATTATTATTATTATTATTATTATTATTATTAGAAAGCGTCCAAGACCCCCACCTTCCAGAACCACATTTATTTTCTTTTGCTCCCGCCTTGAAATTACACCCATCTTGGAGGAAATTAAATCTAACATTAACACTGTCTACCCCCTCAACACCAATTTTTCCTTTTTTCCCTTGTCTAAGCTATCACCCAACCTCCATTTAGAGGCTGCCCGCGAAATCCTGGTTTATTTACAAACCAGAGTGAAACGGGTGGTCTAACATTTCAGACGTGGTTGGGAGTGTCTAACCAACTACATTTTTATTTTCATTTTTATTTTTATTTGTATTTTCCCCACACCCTCGACACAAATAATTTTTTTATTAATATTGTTATCGTTTTTTGTATTTTGTTTTGTATAAATAATAAAAAAATGTTTTAAAATTGGGTTTAAGTAGGAACACCCCCCCACACACACACACAAATACACTTTTAAAGAGCAATTATGATTAAAAGATGTTTGCGGAGAGAGAGATCATTTTAAGTTTCCAACAGAGACGAGAGTAACCACCCAACCTCACCCGCCCTTTCTTTTTGAGTTGGCCTTGTTTTGTCTTTTTTTATTTGTTTTTGTTCATTTCTCTTTTTGTATTTCTTTTTTTCTAGTGAATAAAAAAAATTAATACCTCAAAGTGTAGTATCTGTTCCGATGCAACTCTTAAGGTAATTTATCTCGGTCAATGGAGAGGAAACCCTCTATACCAAGACAATTATTATTTTTGGTCCCTACCAGAGTGCTCTTTTGCCCTTCCCTTGGGAACTGGTTGCCCCCCTACTTTAAAAACAACGTTGTGTCACATTTTGTTTTCGTGGAGAATGGAAATACCAATAAATAGAAAAAAAGTTTTCTTTTATATAAATATCAATACACGCACACACACACATACATACATACACACAAACAGATTTATCAAAATATAGATCAATGAAATTAAAATCAAAAATTCACTCCAGGTAATTACAAATCTTCGTTGACTTTGGTATATGTTCTATGTTTACATCTTATATTTTTATAGGAGAATCGTAATGGGCTTATAGTGTTTACTAACTGTAATAAAAATGGTGATAAAATTACAGACAAAAAACACTTTAGTTGATTTTTGTTGCAGCTTCATTCATAATGCAGACAGCTTTAACAGTATGTAGCAAGCATAATTGGATGCACAAAATGTCATCAATCCTAAAGTTCTAACCAATGCACTCAGCAAAGAAAACATTATCAAACTTCCAAACAACTTTATTACGAACACGTGTAAAACCGCATACATAACACTATGTCGTTAAATTTGAACCAGATCAAAATCTCAAATTCAAATCCAACTGTTCTCTTCTCTCTGTACTTTCTACACTGACGCCCAAAATGAAGAAGACGGCTCTTTTATAGAGAGACCCAACCACATCTCATTTGCATACCCCCTCCCCTCTCTCATCACATCACGTGATCTTATCATTTTCCTTCACCTTATCTCTCATGAGAATACAAAAAATATGAAAAACACACAAAACACAAAGACTTGTATCTCATACGCACGTAAATATTCTCACAAGCACGTACAGAAAATATACAAGGAAAAATACACTAGCATTTTTCAACGTGCAGTCACGGATGAATTCACAAGCAGTTAATACAATCAAAATTAATAGACGTACACATACATAATATAATACAAGGAAAAAGCACACTCACAAAACTATTGATAAGGTGGTCGTTATAAACCGTGACTGACAAAAACACAATTCCACTAAAAGATGGAAACACTGAAAATTTTATTGCAACGTAAAATAAGTTGTAGATAAAAACATTGATGAAATTAGCAAATATATTGTCTATTGTCTATTTCTTATTATTTACTAGCATGCTGCCGACGTTGCCTGGTCGTAAATACGTTTAAATATGATATTTTAATTAATGCAGATTCCATATTTATTATTATAGAGCTAATGTTCTATTAATTATTATCTTGTACATAATATATAGTACTGATCTCAAAAGTTATAAAAATATGCTATCAGTTAGAATCGAAACCAAAACATCTAGTACTCCAGCGTTATTCGTTAACTTCCAAGCAACCAACAAATAGATTTAAAAACTATGAAACCTAATCGACATAACATATAAATGTATATTTATGCATGCGTAGGTGTAGTGTGATATGCATAGCATATCAATGAAACTTCACCTCCAAACAAGAAGTTATAAAATGACTAAAGTCGGGTGGGAAGGGGGAGCCAATCTCTTGAAACACAACCGAAAAGGCCAAAATGTAGAAAATCGTACGAACGTTGACAATAATATGTTTTTTTTTGTTTTTGTTTTTCATTACAATCTATTTCGGCATGAAATATAAATCCGTGAGGACGAAAGTGGGACTTGTGAAAACTGAAAGCGTCGATAAATGGAAAAGATTAAATGATTCACAAAGAATTTTGAAAAATTGATCATAATCGTTGTTTATTGATATTTATAAAATGTGAATATATATATACTTATTCCAAACCTTATTTTATATCCAACGAGCAGGGGAGCCAACGTTGCCCGGGATTGACTGATGATAAACGAATGTTTCACACTCTCATATTTTTAATTTCATTGAAATCGGTGAAATCGCCCATTTTTAAATCGAATCGATTGATTGCCTGCTCTAATTAAGGATCCATCGTTCTTCACTTTTTTATTATTTTTATATATATATATATATATACATTGCCTTCAATTAAAGTTTTAAATGGAAGTCAAGTATCATGCTTTTGATTGTGCTCTTAACAGAAATATTCATATCAAACCCGCCATGTTATATTAAATAGAATTTATATGTCGGACCTTTCGTCTTGTGTTGTAATAAAACTTATCAAATGCACTTGTGATATTAAGCGTTGTAAGGTACGAACTTTTGCTTAAATCTCCTGTTTTTTTTTATCGAATTATTTCGGTTATCGATTTTTTAAACTTATCGAAAACATTCCGATGCTAAATCTACGTAAAAACACGACCAGGCACATACGTATCTCCGTGTAAAATTGAATAAATATCGGGCCAGCCGTTTTCGAGTCCATAGGGAATGAACTTCTATATGTAATCTGGTTATTTCTATATGCATCCTGACTAACTTTATATTTTTAGTTGATTTATTATGTGGTTAATTATCTATTTATCTATATACTGTGGCTGAACTAACTTATGTTACCTACTCATAAACTATGACAATATCAATAAACACCGGAATCCTAAGTCGGTGGAATAATCTAGGTCGTTTGTCAACGAAAAATCAACCTATTGTACCCTTTGCAATATATGTTGCATCTGTTTTTTTTTTTTGTTTTTTTTTTGGTGGGGGTAACCCTTTAACAAGGCTATAAATGTGGCGACATCGGATTTCGAACTCACATTGGTCACTCAAATTTAAAATACTCCCAGCATTCAAAATAATTTACGTAAAACTTAGTTCAATCAAGCAAGTGTTCAGAAACACGGAGCAAAGTATAAAGAGAGGAACTCGCCAAAACTAATGCGTGGAAGTGGTTGAAAATGAGTCGGGTCGTCATCATTATATAAGTTTTCGTTTCACTATCTTCTTTAGTCCAACATTTATTGTTCTATCTAATTAGTGTTCTCCGTACTAACTTCACTATGTCTGTTTCAAATTTGGATGTATTTGTTTCAGTCTTCGCTACGCCTGAAGCACTGTAAAACTATTCTGGAGAAATTGCTATTCCTTCCTTGTCACAAACCAATCTAGGACTTCCTCGGAAGGTGTTTATAATTATATGTTATCTTAGACTGAATTTAAGGCACATCGTGTAAAATTCGTTTATTAATTATTCCTACATACTTGTGAAGATCGATCTAATGCTATAATTGTCATTAAATACTTCTCTGTGATATTTTAGCGAAATTGTTTCTGCTAACTAAAAGAAAAGGACAAAGATAGTTCATCGGCGTCTTAAAAACTGTCACTTCAGCCAGGTGGGGGTCATAGACTTTGGATAGTAGTTCATCTATGAAAAGGCAAATGTTGACTTGCGGGGTTTCCCTACCAGGGGAAAAGCTAATAGAGTAAACGCCAGCAGAAAATCTGGATACGGAGTCCCTAAGCCGGCCTGCTTTGATATTATACTATACCGGCAACTCCTGCGTCACAGTTAGAGCTAAGCTGTATTGACTGTATTCCCCTTGGATCCTCTAGCTTCGCGGAGAGGTGAGACAAGCTGCACCAAAAGCGGCTATCCACCCATATCACCCTGCCCAGGTTAGCTCCAGTTCAACCCCATCGTCTTTCGAGACAGACGGTTGCCAACAACAACTATAGATGCACAGTTACAATTGGGAAGAGTGCCGCTGATTGCCATAATTGCCAATCAACTTGCGTCAATTAGTGTTTTATTCTCGCTGGCATATTCACATGCTGTCCGCGACTAAAATGAATAGCAGAGGTAAAATAATATCGCAGTGTATCTCAGATAAAAGCACGCGAGAAAACAACCAGGAAAACTACTAAAAGATACACGGTTAAAAGCAAAAGGTCATATAGAAATAATAAAATATTCTCAGAACTGATATAACGTTTTGTTACATTTCCTGTAAACGTGAAGGTCAAGTTTGTAAAAAGTAATAATAAAAAAATAAATCATTGCAGCATTTAATACTGTGTCTTCGGTGAAAATTGGATAATAGTATTCTTTAAACAAGCGAGGCCGGTACAAATAGTTCAGAAATCTTAGTTCTGAGCAAATGGTTGAGTAAGCTTGGTTATAAACAAATGGTTAAGAAAGGTTGGTTATAACAACAGTTGGGAAAACGTGGTTATAAACAAATGGTTTTAAAAAAAAGCTTGGTTATAAACAAATGGTTTTAAAAAGCTTGGTTATAAACAAATGGCTTAAAAAAGCTTGGTTATAAACAAATGGTTTTGAAAAAAAGCCTGGTTATAAACAAATGGTTTTAAAAAATCTTTGTTAGAAAGAAATGGTTGAAAGAGCCTGGTAATAAATGTAGGGTTAAGAAAGTTTGGTTATAAACAAACATGTGAGAAAGCTTGGTTGTAAACAAATGTTTAAGAAAGGTCGATTAGAAACTGTGGGGATTATTTCACCAACAAGAAGAGGAGGGTGTAAGAAAAGGCAGTAAAGGCTTGCAACGAAATGGTGACGTTGCTTACAAGCAGTCTTTTCTTTCCTTGTAAAGGTAACAATTAACAGGTAACGTTTGCCGAACAACAGTTACGAGGTAATAAGTCTAAGAGACGCCAACCGACTAGCAAGCAAGGTAACCAGGTTCTTACATAATCACTAACCCTTAGTGAAACGATTCCATTTATACATACTTACTCTCAGTGGCGAGAATTCCAACCTGATTTCCAACGAGATTAGAATGTCTATTTAACTTAGTAGGAAATAGACACCCAGTTTCTCAGTAACGGCAAACATCAGTTCAGTGTCTTTTCTTCTCTCCGACCCACTCTCGGTAAGTCAAATCAATTTCAATTCTTACAAAACAAACCTGTGCGAACGTTTAGCCGAGCAGTTTGAACGAAGTACTTACAGGTAATATACTATTAGGAATGGCTATTTGAAGATTTTTTAAAAAGTTATTAAAGGAAACAAACTTAATCTTGGCAGCATTGAATGTGACCATCCATTTTGTCCCCATTCCACTACAGACTGGAGTCTTTCCCTAGGTTTTTCGCCATTGCTCTTTATGGTTGTACAAACATTTTCTCCTCATGTTTGTTATAGAGCGTGGTGCCGTCAGCAAATGTACCCATCTCAGAGACAATTTTATTAGACAGGTCATTTATGAATATCCAAATAGTAAATGTCTAACAATCTACCTCTGGAGTACACCAGCATTTATATCATATTGTTCTGACGTACGACCACCGAGGACAACCTGGATTTATCTCTTATTAAAGAATGATTTAATTATGTTAAGTATTCGCCCAGTAATACCAGGATCTGATTTTCATGAGAAGACCATCGTACCATACCCTGCCACAGGCCTTTGATATATTTAGGGCTACTTCCTTTAGCCCCCTTGCTTAATCTATTGCATGGTATATAGGTTCAGAGATTACATTTAGGATATCTGAAATAGAACGAGTTCGCCTAAACTCATACTGACAGAAGTTTAGCATCTGTGAGGTCGTGGAGTAGAGCTTATTATTGGCTCAAATATTAAGGCAAAAAGAGGAAGGAGATTAATGGAACAATACTTTAATAGGTCAGTTCTTTCGCCAGAATTCTTGTGAACTGATATAACATGAGCAGTTTTTTCCGCAGTATGGAAATCTAGATTCGTTATGGTATTTGTCGAAAAGTTTGAAAGAACACGAGCGAACTTAACGGAGCGTTTTTTAATAGAACCGCCAAAATAATGTCAAGTTCACATGCTTTGGAGTCTATGGTGAGTGGATGTGCATCAAAACCATCATGCAACACTCATGAAACAAGTAGACCATCAGCCGATCCCTCGTCCATAGGAATGGCTTCTCAGGAGTGCCCTGCGGAGATGAGTGCGGGCCCCTTTCTATGCGTGACATAGCACTACAACTATCCTGATATTATACAATTTATGATAGAGCAGCCGCTCTAAGCGATCACAAAAAGTTAGGGTTCCTGTACCGTCAGTTGGAATACAGTAGTCAAACCATTGCCATCAAACCTGTCATCAGTACAATCATATTAGCATACATGTAAAGCAAGCATCCTCAAGATGCCCAGTTTTAGAGGAAATAAACAGGGCAGGTGTGAGGGATGGCGTTCATTGCCCTCCTCAGAACACAAGACTAAGCACTGAGCGTCTCTGATGCATCCCTGTGATCGCACTTCTGTTCCTAGTTAATAGGCAAAGAAGAAGTATGAAAACCGGGCGATAGACAGAATCTACATACTCTTAAAACAGGTTAAGTTTGCAAACCAGTGATTTGATCGAGTCAGCAGCTTTAACGAATTTGTTGACCAAAACTGAGAAGGCCTGCGTCCCCCGATCGGAGACAGGAATTATGAGGTCATTGTTTAAGATCGGAGTTTTCCTTGTCCCAGATTGATAACGTGACAAGATCTACGGGTTCTTCAGTGCCGAAAGTGTTAGTCTAATACTGGTTTCCAATGAGCAAGGGTTTATAATTAAAGTTATAATTTACTAGAGTTAAACGCGTATTAAATATGGTTTAATATAACCGCCTAAATCATATCAAGTCCGTATGCTTTTGAGTTTATGGTGAGTGGTGCTAGGCAAAGTGAATGTGCATCGAAACACAAGTAGACCATCAGCCGATCCCTCGTCCATAGGAATGTCGTCTCGGGAATGCCCCGCGGAGATGAGTGCAGGGCCCCTTTCTTTTGCGTGACATAGCACTACAACTATTTCGATATTAAACAACTTATGATAGAGCAGCCGTCCTAAGCGATCCTAAAATGTTAGGATTCCTGTACCGTCAGTTGGAATACTGCAGCCAGACAAACTGTCAAACCAGTACCATCAAACCTGTCATCAGTAATACATTGAAAAAACTTTAGTATAAAGAGGTAAAGTACGATTTAAAATGGGCTTCGAACTTCAGATTCCAATTCTCCTGTAAGGACAGTACTTTAGCCCATCTAAGGGAAATAATGTAGCGTTTTTACTTAACAAAACTTTAGGCGTGAGTTCAAGTGTCCTTCTATAGAATATAGGTATATATTAGAGATAGTGTATGTCTACTAATATAGATAAGTATAGATTTTGACCATTGATTTTTAGATTTCTGATTCTAAGGTTAAGAAACGCAAGATAAATCCCTTCTTCCCTAGTACGTCCAAAGTCCGATGTATATGGTTTTATTGCGGCTTGGGGAAAACATATTTCAAATGTGAAATCTCAGTTATTTTGATCCCAGGAACGCTGACGATATTTCTCCTGCATTATAAATTATCGTACATCGTTTTAACTCCTCGATACTTAACTACCTCCTTGTATATTAATTATGCATTTATATAGTAAGTTTATTGTTTTGTTATTTAACAATATTTTCAAACCACTTTCTCTGAGCAAAATTAAACCAAAATCGTTCATCTCCTCCCCATGCTCATACGTAATTGAATTATTTTATTGTCAGGGGACTTATATATTTTAAACAACGTAGTATTATATATTGGGATGTCATAAAAGAGGATTAATTCATTTTATAATTAGATTATACGGAGTACTTGTCCCATATAAGATATTATTCTTGCATTTTGGCCAGTGTAATTTTCTGACACATTTGGGGGTGTTATGTAGATTCCAGGAATCTTTCTCATACATTTGGGAGTCTGAACGGAATTACGAACCCAATTCTATATTTTACCCACAAAAGATACTCAGGCACTTATTGATCCGTGTTTAAATAATAACCTTATTATTTAGAAAGCCATACTTTTCATGGGGACAGGAGGTTGTTGTGTACCTATTCTGTACTTTCACCTTACAATTGAATAAAAAACAGATATGGTTAAACTTTAATTAAACTTGAAAATACTATTTAAAAAGTTGCGCGGGTTAATAACTGCACTGGCATCCTACAAAGTTATTCACGTTCAATGGTCTCTAATCGGGTAGCCTTTTAATGTTTTCTTTTTGTATTCGTAGTATCGATGCCTGGAAGAGATTTACAAGAGACTCCGAAAGCGTAAAGCGTAAGCATATTACCATCTACACGTATGAACAATCGTTCATTAAGGTGACTTACTAGATTGTATTCGATTATGTAGCTAGGACCACTCACTTAGTTTAAATAAATATATCGCTTTATGGCACATAGATAACAAAATCTTATAACATGATCAAACATTTTTTATAAAGTAAAATTTCACAAAGAATCCAATCATGTATATCTTAGACAACGTACAACAACGACTGTCTACTGTGAATCAAGCTTCGTCCCTTGTCTCCTTAGGGTTTACCATACCATGAAAGTATATGGGAAAATGTATAATAATTGAATATTTATCGCCCATAAAACTGACAGTATCGACTGATCATTATATTTTTAATCCATTGACCCACGTGTCCATAGAAAATGCCAGAGTTCGGCGGACAATTTTTTTAGTTTCGACACAACGGGCGTACAATGTTGGCGGTTATCTCAGTTGTTCTGTTTAAATCGAATCAAAATTGAAAACAATAGTCCTAAAATCCAACTAATCTCTATATAAATAAAATGAACTCATTTTTTCCCGTCTGATTTTGACATTAATAGAATTAAAAATCAAGATATTTCATGCAAATATAATATGCACAAACGGCAGAACAATATCTGAGGTGTGTTATAGGCTTATTATTTCTCAAATTCTTCGATAATCTTAGATTTCTATACTTTTTCTGCTGAGAAGTCACGGCCAAAATCGGTTAAGATCAATGGAAGTGGTAAAATATTTTCTCTCTAATAAATTCCTCCTCCCCCTGCCACCACTTAACACCGTTTGGGGATCGTTCACAAGGAACAGTTGAGAAGAGAACACCGGTTTGGCTTCGTAGTTCTTTCATGTGAAGTTATTTAAAATCATTAAACTACGCTGCAGTGCTCTGTGGCGTAGTGGTTAGCGTGCTGGACAATTCACATTATATTTTCACGTTAGCGCCGACCTACCGTAGTCGTTTTTTTCTTTTTCTAAACAACTGTAATGGATTTTTCTTGGTGGCCGAACTGTTAACGTTGCAGATTTTTTTTGTTTTTTTTTTTTCACACTTTATTTTATTTTCCTACTTTTACTCATGACTCCGGTTTTGATCCTTCCTACTTACCTACCATAACATTTTTTAAAACTCCCCCCCGTCCCGGAAACAAACACTCGGGCAACGCCGGGTACCCCCGCTAGTACAATATAAAGTTCTCCTTGATCATATTCTAAAATTAACTTTAAAAAGGGGAATAAGAGCAGGGCAGTTCTAATATATAGCGTGAAAGAATTGAAGATCTGAGAGGCCACAACTTTGTTATATGCCAAAAAAAACTGAGGATATAATCTTCACAATGGATAGCACTGTATTGAGCGGGTGCTTCTTGACCACTGTCCTGAAAAATTGAAAGGCAATCGAATTTTCGTATGCTAAAAATTGTGCAAGATAATGTGATGGACAACATTGTATTGGCCGTGCGGTTGTTGAAAATCAACATTGTGAAAAGTTGAAAGGAAACAGCATTTGTCATGAGCCCCAAAAAAACTGACAAGATAATCTTTCTAATGGACAACACTGTGTTGGCCGGGCGATTTTTGGACACCAATCTCGTGAAAAATTGAGAGGCAATAGAATTTATGATATGCTAAATATGGCAATATAACCTCTATTATAGACATCACTGTATTGGCCAGACAGTTGTTAACAATAAACGGCGTGAAAAGTTGAGAGAAAACGTAATTTGTCATATGCTAAGAAAATGACAAGACAATACTCTTATTGGACAACACTAAAATTTGTGAAAAGTTGAAAGGGAATATCATTTGTTATATGCCAATAAATGGCAAGATAATTCTTTCAATCTACAATATTGTATTAAAAAATGGGAAATCGTTGACAACCACCGATACATCGGTTATCTTCAAAATTTAAGAAGCAATATAATTTAAAATATCATATTCTCAAATATGACAAATTAATCGTCTTAATGATCAACACTGTAGTGACACAAATTGGCAATTGCTGACAACCACCATTACAAAAGACGTGGCATAGTGTTTGATCAACGTCTGAAATAGATGGTCTCATAATGGCGTCAGTAAACTAAAGCTTGTTCACTAGAGAATGTAAAAAATACTAGAAATCGTGCCAATCTAAAATACGAACTTTCGGATAAATAAAGTAACAACTGACTAAGTTGCATTCTTTTACACGATAAGAACATCCACTGAACATAAACCGCTGAATGACAAGTTTGGTCAATATTTGCAGTAAAAGATTTGCAGTATTACTGGAAGCAGAACTGCAAATATTTGGCGCGAATATTGATCGAAGAGAAATATCCAGAAAATTTCGACGGTAATAAAAAACGCCATTAATTATTTTGAAAGTGTCCATTAAATCACATTCCTTTCTCATAAATCAACACAATGTTTTTTTGTTTTTTTTTTGTCATGATATTTAGTGCTAAAAAAACGTGTAAAACAAAACACGTCCATAGACCAGCAAAAATAACGGGACATATAACAATTAAATTGTATGTCTAGAGGACAAATACATTAATCAGTATTTGCACACATACACACAAATAGTTTTCTTTTCTCTTTAACTTTATTGTTTTGCGTTTAGATAAACTGGCTTTAAACATACTTCAATAAGTTCCCAGACTTTTTTATGTGTGTACTTTTATTGACAGCACACGCTTGAAACTCAAGTTTCATTTAAAGTAATCTTCTTCAGCTGTAATGCACTAGTTGTACCGTTCCAACAACTTCTAGAAGGTCGTATAGAAGTCTTCTTGTGTGAGCATATCAGTGGTCACGTCACAACCTCTTACATGTCCCCAATTGTCTCATAACGAAAGCCTCTAATGTTTTTCTTGAGTTTAAGAAGTAAGTAAAAGGCACAAGGAGAAATAGCTTGGCTATACAGATTGAAAGGAACTGTCTTGCTGCCTACATTGCCTATCAAATAGAGATGTGAACTGCAGCCCTGGGACAAGAATGTGCTGATCCCCAGGTGCAATCAAGTTGCTTCTGTGACAGTAGAACTCTACGCCGGTCCACAAGTCCAAAGATACCCAGACTTGGCTTCAGAAGGAATCATATGACTTTGTACCTTTCTCACACTAACCCTTCTTCTCCCCTGACCTGAACCCGCTGAACTACGTTTTTTGGTCATACATCAAGAACATAACAAACATAACCTCCCGCAACACGAAAGCCAATGATCGCCACTATCTACCAAGTATTCGCCGACCTCTCGTCGGCGCTTGTGGAAAAGGAATGCTTCCAGTTCCTCTTGCTAAAGAATCATTACCATAGAGGATCAAGAGCAAGTGGAGTCATACTGAAAATTAAATGCGTTTTCTTCTACACGTAAGTATTGCAGCTTACTAAAAACAGCCTAATAGTAGTCCTCGACGATAGCTGGTAAGTAAGCAAATTTTTCATTATATTCAAAGATTGAAAGTCTTACAGAAAGTCTTCATTTAATAATTTTATATAGGATAAAACAATATCATTTCACGAACTAGCTTTTAATTTCATATAAAAAAGTGAATAATTTAAAAATGTATTATCAAAGCATACTGTACAAATGAAATTCAACTTCTAAAATTCCTACAATAAAAACGTATAAATCGGTTTATTTATACCCAGCGACGCCATAATTAAAGTTTACACATCTTTGGGCAACGCCGAGTTGGTCGGCTAGTATGTGATAAATCATAGACTACTTTTAATCTACGAACAAGCGTTAGTAAAAACTGGCACTACGACGGTTCGACGATAATGAGCGCTTCGTGAATATGATCAAAACAAAATATAATTTATTTGTACTTTTTTATCGAAAACGAAAAAGCAATCTGTCTCCAAAATTATGAAGTATGTTTTGGTTGAGAAATTATTTTGAAGGTCAAAATATATATTTCTTCGCGACATAATTGGTGAAAATTTGTGTTGAAATACAAAACGCAAAGTGTTTGCAAGGAAAATATTTACACTAATTGGGAAAACATATAGGTCGATAGAATATTGCGATGAAACGTTATTACTGTTAATTATTTCTAGCAGTATATCATGTTTGGCCGAGTGTGATTTCTTGTGTACGAGGTGCGTTCAATAAGTTTCCAGACTTTTTTGTACAGGACTTTAAAATCATCGTAGACTATTGAAAATTCTGTATATTATTGCTGTGCATCTTATGAGATGTCTTACAGAGTTTTTATGATTTCAGGTTCAAATAAACGGCTACAGAAGGAATTAGAATATTCCCTGCTAAACTCGCTTGATACCGCTGGTGAATTTCCAAAATGCAATATAGATGTAAGGATACTTTAGAAGAACGGAATGCAATAATATTCGGTTTTAAACTTTTAAAAATGCCACAGAAAAATGCTTAAAACTGCTTTTAGGTCATCTAGCATGAATTAACCTCAGTTTTGGAGTTACATAAAAGATTCAAGGAAGACAGACAGTCTGTGTGGGATGAGGAGATTTGTGGAAGGAGTAAAGAAGTCAGAATTAAGGCCAAATAAAAAATCCATTGATAACCATCGTGTGCCTATAGAGACAATAAATTCACAGTTTGATATCAGTGTGGAAACTGTACACACGATTATTCGCGAAGAACTGAAAATGCGGAAGATTTACGCGAAGTTTGTCCCAAGGGTGCTCAGAGAAGATCAGAAAAAGACGTACTCAGAACAGCAGAGAAAGGGCCGGGCTGATCAATTCAAATCCCGATGTTCTTGGTACTCTGATGACCCGCGATGAAAGCTGGATTTTCTGCTATGACCAAGAGACAGAGTTCTGAGTGGAAGCATGCTGGCTCTCCCAGATAAAAGAAGGCCAGACAGAGCAAATCTACTCAGAAACTAATAATGATCTCTATTCTGACAATACGGACATGATCTACATGCACTGGGTTCCCACTGAACAGACAGTGCATAGAGAATTCTATGTTAAGGTGTAAGAGTGTTCAGAAAGTGATTCCGTCGGAAGACTTCAGCACACTTCAATTCGGACCTATGGTGTTTTCACCAGGACAATGCACCAGCCCACAACTTCATCCTTGTCGCAGACTATTTTAATGATTTGAACATCAAAACAATTCCCAGTCTTTCTATAGTCCAGACCTTGCTCCCTGTGACTTTTTGTTATTTCCTAAGCTTAATAAAAACCTTAGAGGCTATGCGTACATATGCATAAGCACACACACACACACACACACACACACACACACACATATATATATATATATATATATATATATATATATATATATATTCGGCATCATTTGACCTAATGACAGATGCATACCCAAAATTCAAAACATAACAGTCCTGCTGCCACACCAAGAATCTGCCAGCGGCCACCTGATTGCACCAGGGGTTCACCACACTCTTCAGCACATCCAGTTACACACTTTTGTATTAACTTTTAAAATGTATTCATTATAAATCCCAATGGCAAAAAGGGAAGCTTGAGGTGGAGGACAACTGGTATCGAGTAGGAATGGATGAAACGCATTATGAGGGCAGGCATTTTTTGACCTTGACAGATTGTGGTCCGACACGTTTCACGATATGGCGCCTGTTGACACGACAGGATGAATCTAGCATTATACGACAGTTGAGAGCTGTCTTTTTTTAACGTGGTGCCCCGCTGGAAATTCTGACTGATAACGCCACTACATTTCGATGTCAAGAATTTAAGAAATTTACGCAGGAATGGGGGGTTAGAATGCGTTACCGATGTGCATATTTTCCAGAAGGTAACGGTATAGCGGAGCGGTGTCGCCGCACCATTAAAAGAATTGCGGCCAGGACACAGTGTTCTATTCCAGAAGCTGTGTACTGGTATAATGTGACACCAAAGGACGATGCAACACCAGAAACTGCACCAGCTAATGATATTTACCGCTATTAACAGCGTATAAAAGGAATTGATGTCACATCATCAGTGGTTAGCGTTGTCAATACACCATATCAAGTGGGAGATCGCGTTTGGGTAAAAAAAAACCCAAATGCTGGGTGCACTGTAAAATTTTGCAGAGGAAAAATAGACAAAATCATAAGTCCTCAGACCATGTTGATTAATGGTGTACCACGTCATGTAAAAGATATCTACCCCTGTTAAACCTCTTCTGATTCTGAGGATAATGAGGAAGATCACATACAGTTCAGGGATGATCCTGATCGCCTACTGCCCCTACAGGTGAGCGTAGAAACACTACCTACAGAACCAGATGAGGGAATGATGGAACATACTAGTGGCAATAGTAATGAGAACGATGGACATGAGGAAGTAATACCACCAGTTTCTCATCAAAGTACCCGAGAAAGACGAATACTGCCCACCTGTCGTGATGGTGACACACCGCCTATAGCACCACGAGAGGGAATGATGAAACATACTGAGGAAGATGGAACCGAGGAAGTGATGCCTCCGATTATTCGAAGGAGTACCCGACAAAGTCGGATACTGCCCCCTTGCCATGATTGTGAAACACCGCATAGGGAACCACAAGAGGGGATAATGGAACAGACTGGTGGCAATAACGGTGGTAACGAGGAAGATGGCAATGAGGAAGTGCTTCCCCCGATTTATCGAAGAAGTACCCTGTGTGTGATCATGAGATCAGGGGGGACTTACCTAATTAGCACGTGTGCATAATTCAACGGGCCGGTCGTGGAATGAAATGAATGAAAAAGTAAGAAACAAAAATGGCTGCCTTATCTCTTTATATGCCTGCAATGTGACCACTCGATATGCAAATGAGATGCTCCTGGTTGGAGATAAAAGAGGGTTGATTTTTTAGAGTGTCGTTCATTTTGAAGTTGGATTTCGAAGAAATAAGTTGAATTAGCAGAAGTATGTTGGGAGTTGAGAGAAGGTGCCTTACGTGTACAGAAGTTTGGAAGTTGGAAGTTTGGACAAAAGTGTTAACATTACCCAGGAAATTATTGGTGTGACGGGCAGAAGAAATAACACTCAAGTTATTGAATTATAATATATATATATATATATATATATGCATATATATATATATATATATGCATATATATATATATATATATATATATATATATATATATACATATATATATCCCATTGCGGAATTATATTAATATGCATTTTTGTCTAACTTTTCTGAAAAGCCTATGCACGAAAAGAGACGGTATTGACATAATAATAACCAGTTGTGTATGCACAGCGAAACAGATTTTTAAAAAAATCTACTGAAATTGTAATATGCTAGAGGAACTGTTTTGCATGAAAAATAAATATTCTGATTTTGTAATGTAACTATACTGTTAATCTTATATATGTGCTCTGTTGTTATATTTGACATACATTGAGCTTCTTAACAAAGAGAATTGGTAAAGACAAAGAGTAAAATATTATTAAAAACATATCTTACCAAAACAGTTTGATATATATGTATATATATATATATATATATATATATATATATATAGAGAGAGAGAGAGAGAGGGGGGAGAGAGTAAGTTATAAAATGTATATGGCGATTAAGCTACACTGAATATTCCGCGTTTCATCCACTCTAGGATTCTTCAGGCTTATGCCTAGTCCTAGAGTGGATGAAACGCGGAATATTCAGTGTAGCTTAATCGCCATATACATTTTTTAACTTACTAACTAGCTCTACCTACGTATTGAGTACTTTTGAAGTAAATACTTAAAGTTTACGCATAAATCTATACTTTCGTATATTAATTTTATGTGAGTAAATTAAGTAGTTATATATATACATATGCACACACACATACACACACACATATGTATATGTTTATTTATATATAATTACCCAAAATTACAGATAATAATTGTCATCGAAAATTTAATTGTCCAATTGTGTAAATATTTTGATTAACTGTATTTTTATTTACTTTTCAATTTTAGAGTTGTCATATGACAGTAAATGAAATGCGACGCTGTGATTGTTACGTCACGTTTACACAACTCAGTAGCCAACGGCCAAATAAAATTAAATAGCAAAAACAATAAGGCAAGTAACGAAAGAAGATATTTTTCTTACATTCGTGGTTGAATATTAGTTTGTTTTTATTTTTTAGGTTTTTTTTTCATCATATTTTTTCAAGTAAAAGTAATTTACAATCGCCAAGAATACATATTGTTCTCCCTGCAATTTTTTTAATTACGTTTACATAAAATGCTGCTTATCGGCAGTCCCAACATGTCTTTGGTAACATATAAAGCACATATGATATTACTCAAACGGAAAATAAAAGTATTCAATATTCAAAAGAATTTCTATTATCACAACAACCGTTTACTATTGATTTACGGTTGGCAGCAACCATTGGTCTTCACAAGAATTTGGGTGGCAATAAGCCTGACCAGGGTCCCATTCCTCTTTACAATTATCTCTCTGTGTAAAAGAGCACAGGCGTGCGTATACAAATGTCGAAAGCGATCGCGATTATGGATTCAACATATACAATTTCGACAAAAAAACAAAAAGGACTATTCGGAGATTGGAGAAGATAAAAAGGAAAATTGTAAAACAGAATAATTCCGTACTATTCAATAATATTTGTCTAAATGAGAAAATACTGCCTAAATATACACAATATATATATATATATATATATATATATATATATACATATCGCAATCTTGAAGAAAAGACTTTTAGAATTTGTGATAACAAGCAAAATGTATTTTAAAATAAAGAAAAAAAGGACGAAGAAGAAAAAGGAAAAATAAAGGATGGGGAGTCAGCTGACCGGTTTCGCCCTCGCTTTCTCAATACTATATCGAGGGATTTTTAATAAAACGGAAATCGAAAATATGTCCAAGAGAATTTACAGAAACGTTTCCTCCGGTTTACTACCTTTTATTAAGTTTACTTGAAATGATTCTCTCGACAATCCCATCAAATAAGGTGGGTTCATAATCCTGTCTCTAGCGGCGAGTAGATATTGGTCTTCGTGACTTTAAAAGACGTTTCTGACATATTACTAATCTTTATTTTTCTTTAGGCTTTTTTCGCTAAAGAATCATAATATATACATATATATATATATATATATATATATATATATATATATATATATATACACTCGCATGTTCTCTGTAGCCTGTTTGCTCAGCATTTTTTAACCAAATCCTGATGATGTCCCCTGAAATATAGGCAAAACGTTGATTACCATTTATTTACGGTTTTACTTCATTCCCATAACGTCAAGCATCCCTTAAATTTTATTTTATTTATATATATATATATATATATATATATATATATATATATATATATATATATATATAGTTTATTACACCCCTCACATTACTTCAAATATTTAAATATATGTTTTCATGGGAGAACACTGAGAAAATTATTTATTGACATAAAGAAAAGTAGTTTATCTACAGCATATATAGCAGAATCAGTTTTCCTCTCAAAATAAAGCCATTAAAAGCTAAATCTTTAGCAGCAAACCTGAGTACACCCCTAAGAAACTACACCCCTAGAAAGTGAGTATCATCCTAAAAAAAACTACACCCTTAAATGTCTAAATTGAGTACTGCTTTTTCCCCTCCAAAATGTCAGATGACTCATTAGTGTAACTATGCCATGGGTCTATAGGGAGCAGGTTTATTCAAATTTGTAATGCAGCTCTGAAAGTTTCAACATGGCGCCACATAGCAAAGAACTCTCTGAGGATCGTAAAAAAATTATTGTTGCACTACATAAAGATGGCAAAGGCAACAAGAAGATTGCTAACACCTTGAAACTGAGCTACAGCACAGTGGCTAAAATCATCCAGCATTTTAAAAGAGCAGGGTCCACTCAGACCGGGTCTCGAGTAGGTCGTCCAAATAAACTGAGCTCACCTGCTGAGCGTCACATCCAAATGCTTTCTTTGAAAGATCGATGTAGGAGTGCTATTAGTATTACTGCAGAGATTAAAGAGGTTGGGGCTCAGCCTGTTAGTGTTCAGACCATACGCCGCACACTACATCGAATTGGTGTGAATGGCTGTCAACCCATGAGGTAAACTCTTTTGGAGACAATACACAAGAAAGCCTGCAAACAGTTTGCTTAAGACATGTCAAAAAACCCATAGATTACTGGAACCATTTTCCTATGGTCTGATGAGAGGAAATTTAATTTGTTTGGTTCCGATTGCATTATGCATATGTGGCGGCGACCAGGTTAGGAGTACAAAGATAAGTGAGCGATTCCAAAAGTCAAGCATGTTGGTGGAAATGTCATGGTCTGGGGTTGCATAAGTGCTGCAGGTATTGGAGAGTTATATTTCATTCAGGGAAACATGGACTCCAACGTGTACTGTCAAATACTGCAGCACAGCATGATCACTTCCCTTCAGAAACTGGGTCGCAGAGCAGTGTTCCAGCATGGCAATGACCCAAAACACATATCCAAAACAACCACTGCTTTAATGAAGAGGCTGAGGATAAAGGTGATGAACTAGCTAAATATGTCTCCAGATTTGAACCCAATAAAACATCTTTGGAGCATCGTCAAGCAAAGTGTGGAGGTGCGCAAAGTCTCAAATATCCGACTGCTCTGCAACGTCGTAATAGAAGAGTGGAAAAGCATTCAAGGGACTACATGTGAAGCTCTGGTAATCTCCATGTCCAGGAGATTAAAGGCAGTTTTGGATAATGATGGTGGCCTCACAAAATATTGAGAGTTGGCATGTTGTATGTTAGTATTGACATTTTTTTTGTAAGGGGTGTACTCACGTTCGTTTGTCAGGGATTTAGCTTTTAATGGCTATATTTGTAGTTATTTTGAGGGGGAAATTATATATTTTGCAGGCAGACTACTTTTCCTTGTGTTAAAAATCATTTTTTTCAGTGGTGTACCCGGAAGAGATATACTTAAATATTTGAAGAATTGTTAGGGGTGTACTCAGTTTTGTGATACACCATATATATATATATATATATATATATATATATATATATATATATATATATATATATATATACGTCAGATTTTTTAAGGATTTCCGACGTAATGGTTGGTGTAAGGTTATGTTGAATTAGATTTAGACATTTGGGAGGTTAGTGAGGTTTTGTTAGCGTGATTGGGATTGTGAAGGAGCATTTATGTACTCTAAACCTATCTTTAAAGGAGGTGCCTGCCAGGCCAATACAGTATTTCTTGTCGTTTGGGTTTTCTTTATATGCAATTGTGGCTTTATAGACTACTTCTGTTTGTAGACATTGTTGATTAAGTGGGCATTGGGATTTGTTGGTGCAGTTACAATTATCTTTGCTAGTGTTATTTGTGTTTTCATCTTTGTTAAGTATTTTTCTATTGTTTCTTGATTAGTTGTTCTAGGTTATCAGTACACCTGTAGCTAAGCTTAATTGTGTTTTATTAAATATTTTGTGTAGTGTGTGATTGGTTGGAAAATGGTTGTTTATTAGTTGAAAGAATTTTTTTTGCCTAGTTTCGTTTTAACCATTATATTGAAGCGGGGTTGAACAAAATTATTTTCTGGCTCTATTTTTCTTGTTTGGGGTATTGGATGGATTAGGTTCAATGTAATTAAAAGTGGTGTTTGGGTGGCCACTTTTTTAAATGGAATTTTTTTTACATTTTCACCCCAAACAAGGCACATTGCCACTTTGTTGTATGGGGATACTATTAGGGACACAGGCTACAGGGGTACTAGGTGGGGAGTTGGGCAGCAAGATGTCGGTTCACGTTACACTTGAACTTTTGCATGTCAGTACAGTTGGGGAAACAGGAATCTGGCAGGGAGTTCCAAAGTCTAGCGGTTCTGGGGAAGAAACTACTGGAGTAGAAGGTTCTCTTACATCTAGGGACCTCTACTGTGAAGGGATGGGATTGTACTGCTCGTCAGGTTTGTCGGGGTATTTACGTAGAGGAGGGTAGAAGTGCTTGCAGCTCGTCGGAACATACACAGTTAAAGTACTTTTAGAACATGCAGAGGGATACTACATTGCGTTGATGGGACAGAGGCTGAAGCTTGGATGATAGTTCAGGACCTATTTGGTTGGCGACTCTCTTTTGAACCTTGTCTAGGGGTGAAACTAGTAGCAGATGCACCGGCCCAAATATGATAACAATTCTCCATACATGGGCGAATAGTGGCCTTATAGAGGTACAGGATACTTTCGGGTGCCAGTAGCTTTCTAACACGGTAGAGAGAACCTACGTTTTTCGCAGCGGTCCTGGCAATACTCTCACTGCAATTGTTGCAACTCATGTTTCCTGTGAATATCAGGCCAAGGAGTTTAAAAGATGTGCTTTCAGATAAAGAGTCTTTGGTCATTGCTATTGGTGGTAGAGAAGGTTTCTTGTAGTTATTGAAGTAAGCAAGTTAGGTCTTGGCAGCATTGAATGTAACCATCCATTTTTGTCCCCATTCCACTACAGATTGGAGGTCATCTTCTGTTTCTGCCATTTCTTTAGATATGTGTTCATTTGTTTTCCTGTTGTGTCTATTATAGAGCGTGGTGTCATTAGCATATATACCCATCTCACAGACAATTTTGTCAGGGAGGTCATTTGTGAATATTAGGAATAATAGAGGTCCAAGGATAGACCCCTGAGGCACGCCCGCATTTATATCATATTTTCAGATGTACGGCCATCGATGACAACCTGGACATTTCTCTTATCTAAGAAGGATTAAATTAAGTTAAGTATTCGTCCAGTGATACCGTATGATCTGATTTTTCTGAGAAGACCTTCGTGCCATGCCCTGTTAAAAGCCTTAGATATATCTAGAGCTACCGCTCTACCCTTCCATGCTTTGTTAAGTGAATGGTATATACGCTCAGAGATTACAGTGAGAATGTCTGCTGTGGAACGGGCTTGCTTAAATCCATATTGTTGGTCGTTAAGAAGTTTAGCATCTGTAAGGTAATGGACTAGAGCTTGGTAAATTATGGACTCAAATATTTTGGCAAAAGGTGGGAGGAGGCTAATGGGGTGGTAATTTTCTGGGTCAGTTCTTTCGCCAGAATTCTTGAAAACTCGTACCACAGAAATAGTTTTCCAGCAGGCATGAAAGCAAGATTCATTAAAGCATTTGTTGCAAAGTTTGGAGAGGATTTGAGCTACTTCAGTGCATGAGATCAGGTCCAGATGCCTTTACAGTGCCACGATTTTTTATAAAGGCATGCACCTGAGAAGGGGTGATTTTCAGATCGTCAAGTGTGACGTCTGTCCGCAAAGGAAAATCTGGGAGAGGGTGGTTCGCAGGGTCTAGTGTGGAATTGGAGACAACCCGACTTTGCAAGCATGTTAGCTTTCTCGGTTGCTAAGCAAACAACTTCATGATTGTTGGATAGTGGAGGAATTGTTGATTGTGTATTATTTAATACACTGTTGTAGATTTCCAGAAAGTCATGGGATCCTAATTTCTAAGCTTGGGTGCGTTTTCGGCTGGTTTCAGTAAATTCTCTCGTAGCTGTCGCTATTTCTTTCTTACAGTTACTTCTGGCTTCTATATACTTCTGTCTATTTGAACTGGATTTACGTCGGTTAAATCTATTGTACCCATGCTACCTTTGCGCGATGGCAGCTGCACAGGTTGAAGTAAACCATTAGGGAGAGTGAGGCTTGCTATAAAATTTCCGCGTGAGGACATATGCTTCAATTGCTGTTTTGAACCATTCAGTGGTCTCGTTTGCGCACTGTTCAGCAGGAAGTGAAAAGATATTTGGCTATGGGGCGTCTCTAATGAGATCCCTGATCGCTTCCCAGTTGGTCTTTTTATTCATAAATGTTATATATATATATATATATATATATATATATATATATATATATATATATATATATATATATATGAAACAATAGAGTTGAAAATGAAGTCACAAAAACGTTTATATTGGTGAATATAGAATGCTTCATTTATTTGATAATGGTATACAAACATTTAGTTGGGGGATACAGGGTACGCTTTATACCAAAATATTTCGAAGCCTTCTGCTTCTCACCAGAAGAGTAGAGAAGATGCTAGGTAACATAATGGAAATTCGACATCTATTGTGGATTTTATTAGGAACGAAATAAATCAATGAAATATTTATCCCGATAAGTCTTTTCTTATAGAATTGAATTTGCTCTATTCTCCTAACTTTCTAAGCTCTCTCTCTCTCTTTATCTCTCTCTCTCTCCCTCTCTCTCTCTCTCTCTATATATATATATATATATATATATAGATATATATATTATATGGAAAAATCCGCGCATGAAAAGTAATATTCTTAAGATTTAATTAAACCTGGAAAAGTAAAAGACAAGAAATTCAACCTGGAAAAGTAAAGAACAAGATATTCTAGTAAAGTAAAAAATAAGAATTTTTAGACTTAAAATATTGCAGCTAAAAATAAAATGTGAATATTGATAAATATTTTATTTATTATTTGCATATGTTGTTGTTTATTGTTGAGTTAGAAAGGGTGTCAGTCGCTGGATTGAACTTATTTCCCCCCCCCCTATTATTTGCATATATTTATGTAGTGAAAATTGTTTGAATAAAATTAATTCATTAGTTAGTTAGTTAGTAGATGGAATTAATAATTTTATAATTTACATAAAAATGAATTAAATGATCCTACTTATGATATATATATATATATATTATTTTATAGCTGTGTTTTTTCAAGTAGAAAGTTATGCTCACTTCTTTTTAATTTCATAAAAATGACTTGAAATCAAAAGAAAGTTCACTTTAGACAAATTCAAGTAAGTCATGCGTCGCACACTATTCTTGAACGCAATTAGCTCTCGGGAATCAACTCTGTCGGCCAATCCTCGGGCATAAATCTTTACAGAACCGTTTCTCCTGTTTATTACACGTTATTAAATTGACTAGAAATGATTCTCTCGACAATTCTATCAAATAAAGCTGGCTTCATACGTCTGTACCTTACTAGATATTGGTCCTCTTGATTTTAAACCGACGATACTGATACGTTCTTCATCTTCTGTAACGCATATATACAAATACTAGCAAGGAGACCCGACGTTGTAGGAGACTGAATGAGTATCAAACAATGTTCCACACATCAAATACTTCTATTGTTATGAACATTGTTGAAGTTGCTCGATTGATTGCAGGCTCTAATCGGAGGCCCACCGGGGCCCAATGGGAGGAAGTGCTATATTACTCACCGCAGTGACTTGATTCACAATACATTGTAGTCCATATATATATATAGTAGAGACCCTACTGTTGTTTATATATATATATATATATATATATAAATGGTAACATGCAAAAGCCTCATGTTTCAATTGCAATCTAAACAGAAAGTTCCTTCAGTGTGATCGGTAATAAAATTCTCAAATAGATTAGTGATGTTAGACTGTATAAAGGTGTTAACTTACGTAGGAAGTGAGCTGATCTTTCTTTAATTACCTATCGGAGATATTCTGACGGAAAACCTATCTAAGCTCACTCCCAGACACATAAAGTATATTTGTGTGATTTTTTTAAAGTTGGCCCAGCCGTTTCAAAGTCCATAAGAACACACACGCAGACAACTTTGTTTCATATATAAGTAAAGATAAAACGAACTAATAATTGCAACGTGTTTAATAATCGAGCAACTAATCTTACATAGGAGTATAATTATATATGCAGATAGATAGATAGATAGATAGATAGATAGAGAGAGAGAGAGAGAGAGAGAGAGAGAGAGAACGAGAGAGGGAGAACTTTTATGTATCAATAGTATACGTTCGTAGGTATAGAAGCCGGTATAAAATTATAAAAACATATTTCCAAACAAGCTAGAGTTCAGCAAACATTTATTTAAGTGGACTTCATCTTTCACATTGTCCCAGAAGCCAAGTATCCGTCTCGAATCGAATTCACCGGGCACTCTAATAGCAGGAGTGGTGGACGACATCTAATCAGCTTTCCAGTCATTCGATTTATCGTCGAGGGACACGGAGCTCGGGATGGGTAAGCGAACAGAACATCTTTTTTTTTGCTAAGCACTCAAGGTATTTCTATAAAAGCCAAGATATTGGCAAAGAAGGGTGTCATTCGATTATAATCCACAATTGCATTGTAATCTTTGTGGTAATAAATAAATTGACTGTTGTACCTGAAAGGTTTAAAATGGCATTCTTTATATAAAATAACAACACTTGCACTCAGAGACCACAGATATCCGCCAAATATTCGCCTAAATTCACACCAATTGCTTTGTCATTAGGTTTCCACTTTATATAAAGATAAATATGCATTTATTTGCACACACACACACATACACACACACACACACACACACACATATATATATTCATGTATGTATGTATATATATACACTTGTGCCCGATATTATTCATACCCCTCCTTGAAAATTGAGTTTATTAGGTGTAACTTTGTAAGAATTTATTGTTTACGCCCATATTGATACATATTCTTAATAAACCTCTTCTGATCATTTTCGTCATTTTAAAATCTCGGGATACTTGTAATAAAAGAAATATACAGTTATTTATAAAATCTGCAATGTTCAAAAATAATCATACCCCCTTATTTTTTCAGTATTAATCGAGTTTCTGACTGTTTGTTTCCTGTTAGATTCTTATTTTGAATGCTTTTATACAACCTTTCATTAATTTCATTTCGTTTTTTGCATTTTTCAGAAATTAAAATGATATCAACTGAAAACCAATAAAAGAATAAAAATTATTAGAATGGGGAAGAAAAAAGAGCTTAGTAATGATCTCAGGACTAAAATTGTGAATTCACATAAGGATGGTTTAGGTTACAAGTCAATTTCCAAGAAATTTGAGGTCCCTACAGCAACAGTACAGAGCATCATCAAAAAATTCCAGAGCCACCACACAACAAACAACTTGATTGGTAGAGGAAGGAAAATGAAACTGTCTGCTAGAGCCACCAGGAATATTGTAAGAAGTGTTAATGCAAATCCATCCACCACTACTAAGGACATTTTAGAAAATCGGGAGTCTTCTGGCATAAAAATATCAAGGCAAACATTGCAAAGGACTCTGCATGAAAATGGTCTGAAAGGAAGAAGACCAAGAAGGACTCCATTGCACACCGGAAAACACCTTGCAGCACGTCTAAAGTTTGCTAGGACCCATGTGAATTCTCCAGAGTCCGTTTTCTCAAGTATTTTGTGGACTGACGAAACAAAAATTGAATTGTTTGGCCATATGGATGCTTCTTACGTTTGGAGGAAGAAAGGAGAAGCTTACAACCCAAAGAACACCATACCCACGGTGAAACATGGTGGTGGTAGCCTAATATTTTGGGGTTCCTTTTCGGCTAGTGGTCCAGGTAGTTTGGTCAAGATAGATGGAACCATGAAGAAGGAGCAATATTTGGAGATACTTTAGAAAAACATTAGACAGGATGCGGAGAAGCTCCATTTAAGACCAAACTGGGTCCTTCAACAGGATAATGATCCAAAACATACTGCCAAAATAGTCAAGAAATGGTTTGAGGATAATCAAATTAATGTTTTGGAATGGCCTAGCCAGAGTTCCGACCTGAACCCTATCGAAAACCTCTGGCGCATATTGAAAACTGAGGTTAAAAAGCGGAAACCTAGAAATTTGAGGGATTTGGAGAACTACTGCATTGAAGAATGGTCAGAAATCAGTGTTGATGCTTGTAAAAACCTTGTTGATAAATATCCAAAACGGTTACAGGCAGTTATTAAGAATAAAGGGCATGCTATTGACTATTAGTAAGAGAGGTATGAATAATTTTGAACTAGTGCCATTATTGTTTTTCTTTGTATAATGTTTCAAACTTGCATAATTTATTTATTTGTTGAGTTTAAATTAAATGCTTATGCTTGATTTATTGTTTGAGATCCCTTTAATATTGTCTACCTTCTGGTTTGAGCAATATTCTCATAGAAATCTCAAAGATCCGAGGGGTATGAATAATATCGGGCACAACTGTATATATATTTATATATATATATAAGTGAAAGTGTCTGTGCATCTGTGTATCTGTGTGTCTGTGTATATTTTCCTACGCAATAACTCTGTCAATTTTTAGTCTACAGACTCGAAATTTGATATACAGGTTACTGAGATTTGGGAAAATCGATGTGATCGGTTTTTGGCCAGAAATTTGGCGATTAAGGGGGCAACGTTCAACGATTTGACCTTTGAGATCTCTACCAAACTCCTCCGACAATTTTGGGTCTACGCACTTGAAATTTTAGATATAGGTTCCTTGGACATGGATCTAACTTAATAACTTGATTTGAGCCCAAAACAATAAATTTTAAGTGCTCATAATAGGGGTCAAAGTTAAAAAAATTGACCTCTGCGGTCTCTTCCAAATTACTCAGACAATTTCTGGTCTAAATATTTGAAATTTTACATAAAGTGTATTCAGAGATAGGGCAAGCTTTTTTCATCATTTTGGGTCGAAAATGTTTAGTTACCAATATATAAATGTACGTATGTCTGTTTGCATGTCTGCCTTAACCTTTTAATAGAGACGATGCATTTTACCAAGATCAGTATTGTTTTTAAGTTCGACCTTTCATATGACAAATATCGAAAAATTGGCTAAAAGCATTAATATCTTCCTCTTCAACTAAGCACTTTTCTACAGGGGGAGGGTCACTTTTTCGCCGATATTTTTCAAAGTTATCCTCTCTTTTAGATTGTCTAGCCTTAATTTAAAAAAATGTCGCTTCCGGTTTGGCGGTGGTCGTAACAGCATAAACGCTAGGTTTTAACCCGTTCTTTTCGTCCTTTGTGGTACGGGTTCGAGCCTGCCTTCCTACTATCACTTTTTTTTTTGCTCATCATACACATCCAAACACACGGACAACGCCGGGCGCCCATGCTAGTATATATATATAAAAGTGAACGTGTCTGTGTGTGTGTGTGTCTGTGTGCATTTTCCTTCTCAATAACAATGTTAAATTTAAGTCTACAAACTTGAAATTCGATATACAGGGTACTGAGATTTGGGAAAATCTAGCTGATCGGTTTTCCGCCAGAAATTTGGTTGTTAAGGGGTCAAAGTTCAATGATTTCTCTTTTGAGAACTCTATCAAACTCCTTCGACAATGTTGTGTCTAAACACTTGAACTTTTAGCTATAGGTTCCTTGAACATGGGTCTAACTTAATAACTTGATCACAGCCTAAAACAATAAATTTTAAGGGGTCACAATTGGGGTCAAAGTTAAAAGAATTGACCTTTTTTTTTTTTGCTCGGCATACACCTCCAAACACCCGGGCAACGCCGGGAACCCATGCTAGTATATATATAAAAGTGAAGATGTCTTCGTGTGTGTCTCTCTATTTGTGTCTATCTTTTTGCGTTTCCCTTTCGGTTTACAGACTTGAGATTTGACATAAGAGGTATTGAAATTTGGGAAAAACCTTTTAATCGGTTTTCGCCCAGAAATTTGACTGTTAAGGGGTCAAAGTTGTAGGATTTGACCTTTGAGAACTCTACTTGAAATTTAGATGCAGGATACTTGGACATAGATCTAACTTTATAATTTGATTTGAGCCCAAAACAATAAATGTTAAGGGGTCATAATTGAGGTCAAACTTTAAAAAAATTGGGTAAATTATTTCTAATAATAATAATTCTGATTTCGCTTATGAACGTCTCTCTGGAAAGAGATGGGATTCATCTCCAGAGGATTTCCCTTAATCCTGGCTTCAAACCAGGAGCTTCAAAGATCAAGGATTTTCCTAAGGATGTTGGTGGTACCTATAATTGCAGAGGTTGGAAAGCCGCCTAAAACATCGGGGATTTGTAGTTTTTTCAATTGTCCTTCCAGACGACTTGATACTACTCCTAATGTACCAACTACGACTGGGATTATTTGTGTTTTAACCCCGTGTATACACCTTATCTCCAAGGCCAATGGAGCATAATTGCTCCACTTTTCATTCTCCTTCTCTCTCATATTCCTGTCCCAGGGTACTGAGAAGTCTACAATCTGCCAGTTTTTAGAGACCTTGTCAATGATGACCAAATCTATATATATCTTCCCTACTCTCTGTCTATGCCATAATTTAAACGCATATTCCATGAACAAAGCTTTTTTCCAAGAACTGCATGCCCTTGAAACACTGTTCCGCTGGCATGCTTCCCGGCTAAATACAACGGGGTAGCCTTCAAATCAATGTAATCAAATTCCGCAAAATTTACAACATTAACGATTACTTCACTACAACCTTACATTCATAAACCCTTATCCTCGAGTGGCCATCAAGCCTTGATGAGAAGTGACCTCCAAGTAAAAGAAAGTATCTCGACAACGTTCTGCGTAAGATATGCTTAAAAAATCTACGCGATATCAAAATCGCCTTCAGCGACTTTGAATTCAGCGCTTCTAGAATGCAATTGTTTTAGGTTACTGGCATAAACACAGTTGTTTTGTGTTGGCAAAAGTGTATTAATTCTGATGATTGCTTCGAGCAATAAATTTTTGTTTTAGACAAAATATGTTCATCTTAATTTAAAAAGTTAAATACCGCAACAAGTTCCTTGTCAACATGATATATATATATATATATATATATATATATATATATATATATATATATATTAAAAAGCCCTCCTCTTTGGGTTGAGCACTGTCGTAAATAATCTCACTCGCTACTTAATTCGGCTGAAAAATGCGAAGCTCGCGGTTTGTTTACAAACAAACGTTTGAGAACTTTACAAGTGGCGGACGGATGTTTATTTAAATAAACATTCGGACAGATTAGTTGCGGGCATCGCTTCCGTGGTCGGGAGGTAGAACTGCCGACTGTGAACACGACAGTTCTAGGTTCGATTCTCGGTTTGGGAGAGGTGCTAGTCTAGCGGCACTGATGAGTTGTGATACAACGGAACAGGACTGTATGTCGATGAATACAAATATATATATATATATATGCACACACACACACACACACACACATATATATACACACACACACACACACATATATATATACACACACATATATATATAGTTTTATGAATACGTTTATTTACATATAATACATATCTGGGCATATAGATGTCCAATAATAAAGTATGAAACCAAATAATCTTGAAATCAATATGACGTGTGATAAGATGTTAATTAAACTTCACAGCTGCCAATTTCAAAGCTGTCTGGTTAGAAAGAGACAGTTTTTTTCTATTAAAAGTTTGTATTTCCTAGAAAATGTTTCATTCAAGAGTGGCATTCAATTTTCTCACAGTAAAGAAACTTGTTAAATATTAGAAACAGCAACACCATCGATTCGCAGATAATAATACAAGTTATATTAAAGTAATGCATATATATATATATATATATATATATATATATAAACATGCTAATATACATATATATATACAATAATAACAGTTACATTTAAGTAATATATATATACAATAATAACAATTGCATTTAAGTAATATATATACAAAAAAAAATATGTATATATACAATAATAACTGTTACATTTAAGTAATATATATATATACATACATATACATACAATAATAACACATTTAAGTAATATATGTGTGTGTGTGTGTGTGTGTGTGTGTGTGTGTGTGTGTGTGTGTGTGAGTGTAATTTGTGTTTGCTTTTTGCGATACATGATGAATGAATTCAATTATTTACGAAAGTGCATTTTTACGTAAATGCGAGTTCGGATTAATTTTCCTTTTAACCAATTTAGTACCCCCACATGGGGAGCGGCATATATATTATTTTTTAAAATATAACATTTTTTAAATATAAAATATAAAATTATATAAATTATATATTAAAATATAAAATTATATTTAAAACAATAATACATGTATATATATATACATATACATAAACATATATATATATATATATATATATATATATATATATATATATGTACTTTATTGATACTTTCACTACACGGATGAAGACTGAAGGATCGGTCGAAAATTACGTACTTGTAAAAAATATTTTTAATTTTTTTTCATAATATTATTTTGTATTCCTGCACGTTACAAATTGAAAACGAATAAAGAAAAGTTATAAGATGTTATACTTTTCGTATTCCTTTTTATACATTTCCATTCATATATATATATATATATATATATATATATATATATATATATATATATATATATATATATATATATATATCCAAAGCCGGAATAAATGGAACTTAAAATATAAGAATCAGTATCGGAATCGGAAAAAGTGCTTATTTTCCGATGCCAAAAACGATTCCTTTAATTGCCATTTTTTTTTTACTTAGTTTTGTTTTAAACAAATTCTCCCACTTCTGGTTTTTAATGGCAGTAGAAATAAAAGCTATCGATCATCCCTCACAAGAGTATATTTTTTTACCTTTGAGAAAATATCTCTATATTTTACATGGGTCTTTACGTTTATTGGGAGAAAATTACAACTCTATATTTAAATGCTTAGAGATTTATAATAATCGTAATCCGTGATTATATCGGAATCGCGAATTTTGTACGGAAAAGTGGAAATATAGGAATCATCGCATCACTAATAGGAATGCGTCAAGATTGTTTCCTCTTTTAAAAAAAATGTATCCGTAAAATCACACGCACAAACACACACACACACACACACACACACACATATATATATATATATTTATATTTATATTGGAGAAGGAGTTATAATATATCTAATGTATTCTTTGTCTTACATAGAATAATAAAAATCTTTTGATTTAAAATTTAACCATATCACGTCATAAATTTTAAATTTATGTAATTACTAAAATTTATGTAATTACTAAAATTTATGTAATTACTAAAATTATATATATATATATATATATATATATATATATATATATATATATATATATATTCACCTAAAATCCTTGATGGACTGGGGACTAAAAATGTTATGTTATGGTTTAAAATGATCTGAAATAACAACAAGGGGAGACTTGATTCCTAATATGACTCATATATTATATTTCCCCTGTTTTGGAAATAACGTACAATGATGAATATCTCTAGCATCAAATAATCCTTATACACTGTGAAATTTACTTTATATGAAAACGAAAGAGGCGAGATATAATATATGAGAAATATTTGGAATCAAGTCTCCCCTTGCTGTTATTTCAAATCATTTGAAATCATAGCAGCAATTTTTAGTCTCTCCTTTATCAAGGTCGGAGATTTTGGGGGAAATATCAGATATTTTGTAATTCATATCCGAATCTAGGAAAACAAATGACTATGATTAAAATATTGATAAAGGTGCAGTGTGTTCTACTAACGAAAAATCTTTTAACAGTATCACTATTTAAGGTTTTCAAAGTTGCTGAAAACAACAGCAGCAGTTAAAATTTAAATTCAAGGTAATGAGTTTTTAAATATAAATAGAGTTTTTAAATGTTTGAGATAACTTCTTTTTTTTTTATTAATTTAACGTAAAGTGAACACCCACTTTAAAGCTACGGTGGCCATAAATTGGTGCTCATATTACGTTAAATTAATACAGAAAAGTGATTCCCCACTGGTTTAAGGAATAATGTGCGACCTAAATAGCAAATATCACATAGCCCAATACAGAATTAAGGTCATTAGCTTTCCAACGAGCCTTACCTTGTTTAAATTGTGATCAATCAGGATTTTGAACTTATAAAATTGTCAAAATTTTTGTATATCTATCTATCTATCTATATATCTATCTATCTATGTATCTATTTATCTATCTATCTATATTTATCTCTCTCTCTCTCTCTGTATATATATATATATATATATATATATATATATATATATATATATATAGATGTATATTTGGTAAAAAAAAACAGGGAAAAGTGCTCGCTACATTGCTAGAGCTAAATATGATATAGGTTGGGTGATTTTATTTCAGAAAACCAGAGTAAGGCAATATGAGATTATAATTATGGATTAAATTTAAAGTGAAGATAATCAATTAATTAAATTTAATTAAAACTCTGAATGTTCCGAAAACCTAGTAAAAAAAACTCCATCTTTTTTATATTCCTCCCCCTCCCTAAACTTGACTCAAACTCTATTACAATCCAATTAATTTATAATTGTTTCTCTGTCCTTTTATTACTCTTGATTATTATAAATTTATTACTTTATATTCATAAATTTATAATTGCTTCCCTATCATTTTGTCTAAACTGACTTTGTATTAATTTATGGATGCATCTTAAATAGGACGCCTCTTAACTATATCTGCCCCTTACCACTATCGCCTCCGCCGAGTTTTGTAGACACTTTGACCCATTATGACATTCGTGACCTGTTTGCCCTTTAATCGGCATGATGATGGTCATGATGGTCATGACACACAGAAACTATACATTTCCATAATTTTATCCTTTCTATATCCTCTTTTTATTTTGTCATATTTTTTCTTGTTTTTCCTTTTTTATTTTATCCCGTTTTAACAAACAATTTTTTTTCTTGACACCGTCAATCTCTCTTCTGCCCTTCTCTCTTTTTTAATACTATTTTCTAATTTTTATTTATTTAAATATACTTTATCTTCCCTCCCCACCCCTTTTCCTACTTTCGTTCTGTCTCTCCTCCCCCCCTCTCTCTCTCTCTCTCTCTCTCTCTCTCTCTCTCTATCTAAACTTGGTTTTAATATCCATATAAAATCAAAATCTGTTCTTACAATTTATTTTAGCTTAAAGTGTCTGATGTCATAGGCTGGATAATTTGTTTATCCCTCTCATAGACAAACCCTTGTAGTATTTAAGCAAATACTCCCGAAGTTGAAATAATAAAAGATATATATATATATATATATATATATATATATATATATATATATATATATATATATATATACTCGAGCTAAATTTAATATTGAAATGTTTATATCTTTCATTACATGGGACGAAACTACGTGAAAATTTGCAGGCTTTTTGAAGGTTATAATCCTATTCTATGGCTAAAATTTTATGTCAATTGGTAAGAAAGAACCTCTATTTTCAAATTAATAAAATATGCGCAAATTTGCCTACATTTGTACATATAATGTCCTGACAGGAAAGCTTTGGTTTTGCTGCTTCTGTTATATATATATATATATATATATATATATATATATATATATATATATATATATATATATATATATACATATATATATATATATTGTGTATATTTAGGCAGCATTTTCTCATTTAGACAAATATTATTGAATAGCACGCAGTTATTCTGTTTTATAATTTTCCTTTTTATCTTCTCCAATCTCCGAATAGTCCTTTTTGTGTTTTTTCTCGAAATTGTATAAGTTGGATCCATAATCGCGAGCGCTTTCGACAGAATTGCTTCCATCATCCTCAAGCGTATTGTAGTAATAAATATAGAAATAGTTTTTTTTTCATTACATATATATAAATTTTTTCAAAGTCAAGTTAGGTGGGCGGACTTTTTGTATTTATTTTTTAATTTTTTTTTATATATATTTATATTAAATATATTTATATATACACACACACACACATATATATATATTCAAAATTTATCCCAAACATTTCAAAACGTTCCGGCTGCACTCATAATTAGTATTATTTATATGAGGCTTCTTTGTTTTAATGTACACAATGCTTCGAGTATTCTTATCCTATTTACATTTCTCTCACTCTGCAATAGTCTTGTAGTTTCTACATAATTCTTTGAAATTCCGAATGATGACAGCCATGTCCCTTCAAATGTTGTGATATGGAGCTAGAGTCAGATTGGTGGGGAGTCAATCTTCGCGACAATCTGTTAGTTGTTGAACCAACGTAGGTACTAGTATTGGAGATACGCTCTCCTATTGGGCAGCTGAATTTGTAAACTACATCGGGCCTTTCCAACAGGTCACTTGCCCGCGAAATGTTGTTTTTCATTACAAGGCTTGGTTTCATAATATATAATAATTTTTTTTTTTATTATTATTATTGGGCGCCACATATGTACGGATTATATTTTTAAGAATACTTTCATCGATTTTTGAGTTCTTGTGTAAAACTGGTTACGGTAATATATATTAAAAATGAAAAATGTATATATATGTAATTTAAAAAAAACAATTTCTACATTTATTTCTGCAATATACCTGAGGATTATAGAATCACTTCTGTCGAAAGCGCTCGCGATTATGAGTATTCTTAGACTATTTAGATTTCTCTCACTCTGCAATACTCCTTTATTTTCTACCATAATTCTTCGAAATGGAAGCCATGCCCATTCAAATGTTGTGATATGGAGCTAGAGTCAGAGAGGTGGAGAGTCAATCTTCGCGACAATGTGTTAGTTGTTGAACCAATGTAGCTACTAATATTGGAGATACGCTCTCCTATTGGGCAGCTAAATGTGTAAACTACATTGGTCCTTTCGAACAGGTCATTTGTTTGCGAAATGTTGTGTTTCATTACAAGGCTTGTTGTCTCTATTTTTTTATAATATATAATAAATTTTATTTTTTTATTATTATTGGGAGCCACATATCTACGGATTATATTTTTAAGAATATCATCGATTTTTGAGTTCTTGTGTAATACGTAGTGGACGCTTATCGTTCTACCACAGTGGCAACGTACCTGCAGTGTGGAAAAAAAACTATATCTTTAAAATCAATGTACAATTTTTCGTTAATGCCACTGCCTTACTCGACCTCCAGGCAATTTAGCCTGACGTAAATTTTAAAATTTAAAATGATTTTTAAATATACCTATTTTGTGTTCGGTATTAGCTTTATAGAACCCAAGTAACAAAATCCGGAAAAATAAACACAAACAGCTCAAAAAAATAAAAAAAAATAATTATTTATAAGTCACTTAATATAGCTCTTGATAAGAATTCGACGCATCTTTTAAAAATATATTAGAAACTGTAAAATACAAACTCGGTAAATTTAGTTTTCTCAGTCGGTAATCGATCCTTGAACAGCTCGAATACCAATTTACAAGATTATATTATGTTCATTTCTACAGCTTTTTTCTTAACTTTTTACTTAAAACCTAATATACCACTACATCCTTTAACTTAGCATAGAACACTGTCACCTATGAATATATTTAACATCCTTGTAATAATGCAAGCAACCATTCTAACATTAAAGATAATATTCTGTTAACCCAAGGTCTCCCCTAAACATGTTTTAACAATTAAGAATATAACTCTCTTCCGTTTGCCTGTTTCCCACCTGACTACAACTTAGATGTATTCAAATCCAACATAAACAAATTCCTGACAAACCGCCGTCTTAAGTAAGACACTCTATCAAATCTCCAATACTAATGATTACTACAATACTATCTCATTGATTACTGTACACGCAATAACCCTTATCCTTGAGTGGTCTCCGGGCCTAGATAAGTGGTGATCCCCATGTAAAAAAAACACCGACAGCTGAAGAAATTGGACAGTGGAAGAAACAGACAAAAAAGCAATATTACTTACAATCCGTCTTATAGTTTACAATTAATTTTTTCCAAGTTTTACCCTCTCAGATTGGTTATTTTATTTATTTATTTATTTTTTTTTTACTTTCTAAGGGTTTCATTATAGTACTGTAGTACCTTTAACGTACGTACGTACGTAGAACTGTGTCACTGTTTTTAGATTATAAATTATTCGATCGGGAGATCCTATTTATTAAAACAGAGGATAAAAGATGATAACAAAGTACACACAATAAATTATTAGTATATAGATACGCTAATTTATTTTTCTTAGTATGTAATCACCTTCTATCCTCCTTTCTAATAGACAGGATCTTTCGATCATGGAAAATGCAATGTAAAAAAAAAGAATCGAAAGATATTGTCGCTTTTGGGCCGTATGTGATACTAAAATATACATTCTTGGTGTTCAGGCTAGGATTCATGAGTAATATCTCTTCTGTCTACAGATGAGATAATTATATCAGGGGGTTTCCGTTCACACCGGGTATTTATGCAATGGAAATATGTCACAGACTCCTATAAGGATATTTAAGATAAACCATAATAACTGAATACATGTAACACTACATTAACCAGGTTACTTACATAAATTCCTTTACAGATTAAACAAAATAGCTACAATGATATCGCAGGTCCTTCATTCACTATGAACGTCCACGGAATTACTAGTAGAACTATATTACATAAGAAATAATTTCCGCAGATTCACTAGTATATATTATATTGATCACATACAATGCGCTAACTTCTATGCAAATATTCAAATTACTTTAGCTCCAATGCTATGATTTTTAGTCGTATTTAGTTAATAATCTTAACCCTTTTGTAGCCTTGTTGAACAAAATCGTTAATTCGTAAATAAATGGATATAACGGCATATATAATGTGGGAATTGATTCAAACACGCCTTGTACGCATTAGTTCAGTAGTAGGCAAATGTCAGATACGTTCAGATTGCAATTGAATTGCAATTGAATGGTGAATAATATACTCATTTTCACTATTTTGTTTCGTCCATCTTGGACCTACTTGGTTTTCTCAACTTCTTCCTGAATCTTACAGGGGCAGACGTTCCCCATCATCACTATTACTATAAATTAACTCATAGTGGGTGTAATAACTCCTGTTAACAGCACACACAAAAATCTCTGCAATTTAAATCATGTACCTTTGAATACTGGTATTGAGGGGGTGTTTGTGGACACTGATCTGTTAGGTGCGCGTGTGTCACGTGTTTCCATTGGCTATGAAGCGCTACCCAAGCCATCGAACCTAGCTTCACTATTTCTAGTTGCCTGAAAGTTTCGCTCACACCATAGTCGTTTTTTGCACTTTCTGATTCTCATGGCAAAAGCGCGCTCCGAGCTGGTAGAGATGGAAATTTGCTTTATAAACATTTGACTTTGTCTATGTAAAATACATTCTTTATACCCGACCGGCGCTCAGTGTAAAGAAGTATTTGAGGAACATAGTAGCTAACAGAACGCGTTTTCTCGATACCCAACGCTCGGTACCCTATCATTCTTAAAATTTTATATAATAGACATTGTATAAACAATTTTCATTGAATTCAAATTTCTTCCTACCCCCTTCCGAACAGCTACTTGCATACTCGGCTAAAGACTGCAAAAATATTTGCTTCTTCCTTCTTCTCGGCTTTCTCTCATGTTCTATTTCTCCATGTCCCAAAGTTGTTAATGAAAGGGAAAGTCATCATCCTTTACTGGGTGATTCTTTTCATTTATAATTTGTGTCATGAAATGTATTGTGCATTTTAGCCTTCAGTCACCAGAAAAGTGTAACCCACACCTGATTTTTATTTAGTATATTATACGTTGAGCTACGAATCATAGCGGATCGTTCAAAATTCCTCGCCGATTCTTAAGTTCGACGGAAACAATTCCCGAGTTTGACAAGATACAACTAAAGAAGACCTGAGGTTACACCAGTCGAAATATTTTGCGAATGATACTCAAGATTAGAACAGTAGTCCGAATAATCCAAACAATACAAATACAAATTTCTATACAATGAAAATGAAATCTATCAAAGTAATATGAACAATAAATTGGCAGTACTATATTTAGCTTAACTACTTCAAGACATGTTTCAACCAAATAAAATTTCCATAATTTACCGCAAAATATTGTCAAGTCGCTTGCTTTCTTTCTTATTAAAAATTACCTAAAATAAACTCAGACGAAATTAAATAAACGTGTCGGCGATTGTATCCATATTGGCACGTATTATGTGACGCCAGCCGTAAACAACATTAGTTTAGCCGTGCAAGAGACATGAGTTGTTATTAGCGCCTAAAAAGCTCTGCACTTATGTATTTAAGTACTTCGCGTTACTTGAAAGTTTATTTTATTCACCTTTTAATTAGTCAGAGTTTGAAATTATATATATATATATATATATATATATATATATATATATATATACTAGAATGGGTACCCGGAGATGCCCGGGTCGACATGAAGTTTCTTTTGGAACTAACCTGCTATACTAAGGATATTAATTATTTTCATCGTGGGCAACGTCAATACACACACAAAAATTTCACAAATGAAAGAACGGATAAAAACATGTAAATGTAAACGCACTTCCCCCCCCCAAAAAAAAAACAAGTACCTGATAATCTCTCCCCCAAAACTTCAACCAAAACTAGCGCCCATACTTACAAAACTGTTTAAACGTTGTCTTAAGGAGAATTGCTTCCCATCACCCTGAAATATCTCATCAGTTTGCCCTGTGTTTAAGAATTCAGGTGATCGATCACCCCACTCAGTACAGGCCAATAAGTCTCCTGTGCGTCATGAGTAAGTTGCTGGAATCTTTTTTTTAAATAGAACAGTAATCAACCATCTCAGCAAAAATAACCTTCTTAGTTACAAGAAATATGGTTTCCGTTCTGCTAGATCTATAGCAGATGTGCTTACAGTTATATTTTATAGGATTAGCGAATCTCTCAACGGAGGCAACCTTTCTAGGGCAATTGCTCTTGACATATCAAAGGCGTTTGATAGGGTATGGCATAAAGGTTTACTTCACAAGATCTCTAGCTATAGTATAGCTAGAAATGTTTTCTCAATTATTAAATCATTTCTCTCTGATAGGTTCATAAGAGTAGTTTATGGGCATAAATCAGAAGCTCAGTATTAATGCTGTAATCTCCCAGGGGTCCATCCTAGGCCTAGCTCTTTTCCTGCCTTGATAGTTAAAAATAGACTTCGTAGCCTCGTGGGATATGTCGTTTTCTCTTTTCTGCAACCTCTATCTACCAGAAGAGATATTGCGCGTTTCTGTCTGCTTTATCGTTATTTTCATGGAAAGTGCTCCACTAAGCTTCAATCTATAGTCACCCTCGTCAAACTTTCACAAGAAATACTCGTCTAGCTGAAAACACTATCAATAATTCCTGCCCCCACTCTTTATCTGTGTCTAAACCTAAACGTAAATTCCATGAATAAAGCTTATTTCATATAACTGCGCGCCTATGGAACTGTCTTCCGTTTTCCTGCTTTCCAGCTGACTACAATTTGATTGTCTTCAAGTCCAACGTAAACAAATTCTTGATGAGCCGTTCCACTTAAGTTAACAAATTTTCCGAATCTCCATTACTATATTGTCCAATTGACTACTGTACACTCTTAACACTTATCCTTGAGCGGTCTCTGGTTCTTGATAAGTGTTTATGCCTATGTAAAAAATCCTGTACCTCATCAACGTCACCATTCACTCAAGCATGAAGTATTCCTGCTACAACTGTGGCTAGTCGTTCAATCTTAGACACTGTCCATAGAAGAACTTTCAAGCTAATACGCCGCTGATCAAAAAGTTAAGACCACTTAAAAACCTTTTAAAAAAAAAACTTTTTTTAAGGATAGATTTTAAACTCTTCCGACTTAAGTTTACCAACACTACTATCTAAAAATTTATAGAAACAAAAAGCTATATTCCAAAGATTTCTTTTTTAAATTTACATTTTTATTAAATTAGGCTTTTTACACACGATCAAAAGTATAAGACCAGAGACAAAAATTCTATTAATTTGTACAAAAAAGTGTATGAAAATTCTATGAAAACATTCAACAATCAAACTTAATAATGAGTTCTACCTTCACTGCTTTTGGTGACTTAAAAGATTCTTTGGGCGTGCCAGAAATAAGGGTTTCAACTAAGGTGCGGTGGATCCTGCTTCAGTTTCTGAAGATGGCTTCACGAAGTTCATTTTTTGTTGAATATTGTTTGCCATTTCGATAAACCTCTCTTGTTATCCATCCCCAAACAATTTCAATTGGGTTCAAGTCCGGTGAGCATGCAGGATGTCTCAAGAGATCGACTCCATTTTTTTTTCATCTTTTAGATCGTAGTATTACTAACCTTAAATTGGAAGAGTTTAAAATCTATCCTTAAAAAAAGATGGGTTTTTTAAAAGTTCTTTTAAAATGTTCTTAAATATTTGATCATCAGTGTAGGTCATGCACTATATAACTTTTGCCTCATCGCTTTAATGGTCAATCCCATTTTACATTCATTTTAATTGATATGTGCTTTAATGGTCAATCCCATTTTACATTCATTTTAATTGATATGTGCTTTAATGGTCAATCCCATTTTACATTCATTTTAATTGATATGTGCTTTAATGGTCAATCCCATTTTACATTCATTTTAATTGATATGTGCTTTAATGGTCAATCCCATTTTACATTCATTTTAATTGATATGTGCTTCGACGAACTCAAAACACTTATACTCCCTAGACTTAAATACCCGCCACTTACCCGACAAGCAGAAAAAAAACCTGTTACCCTCTGGATATCTTTAGATGCCGAAAAGCTCTATACCCTGCATAAATAAAATATTATATTTAAGCGTCTTTATCGACCAGGTCAATCTAGGCGTCCGGCTACTATATATTTTGCCCCAACTAATTACATGGATTTACCGGATTTCGTACTCACGTGAAACCATTTTTCCTTTTTATCCGCTCCATCTGTTCAATTGTTCTATATTTCATTTTCACGCTAGTGTGATCCATTTCATACCAAGTTTCATTAAATGATTAACTAGGAAAATTTCTTTACGAATTTTGCTAACTCCTCTCCTCTGGTGAAAATAAAAGTATTTCTTCGTAACTCCGCGGATTACAACTTTTACCTCTATTTGTGCTTCCTTTCCGAATAATAAGTATTTTTCAACACTTACTAAAGTGTTTTCTAACATATATGATTAAACCAATATATATATATATATATATATATATATATATATATATATATATATATATATGATGAAAATAATGGAAATAGTATTCCGACAAAATAGAGAAATAAAAAGGAACAAACCGTATTATGTGTTCATCAACGTTTCGTCTTTATTTCGAGACTTCCTCTGGATGAATGAGATTAAGAAACAAAAAATACACGTACAAAATATTTGAAAATGCTTCGTCTTTATTTCGAGACTTCCTCTCGATGAATGAGATTAAGAAACAAAAAACACACGTACAAATATTTTAAAATGTTTCACGTGCCGCAGTTCTATTTCAGAAAAAAACGGAAAAAGTCGTTGCAAATTCAAAAAAAGGGGAGGAGGTCGCTGTTAAAGAGAGGGAAATTTTAGTTACTATATATATATATATATATATATATATATATATATATATATATATATATATATATATATATAAGCGAGATAAGATAGAGATCAAAGATGAGGTGGACTATCCTGATAGATATTACTTTGAGGTAATACTTCCAGGGTGATCCTTCTCCTATCATTATTTTCCTATAATTATTATTCACCACCAAAAAACTTTTTCAATATATGTGCTGAAAAGCAAAAGGCATGTTTATTCACAGCTGAATATTTTACTAGCTGCATTTCATTTCATCTGATGATATGAGCCATTATTGAAAATCCATGGATTAAGGAAATTAGCATAATTCCCCACTATATATTCCTTGTGTCGAACAATAAATTCTTAATTCGAATATATATGTTTATATTTTGATTTTCAGAATTAAACTTTAACCACTAAACTTATATTTATATATATATATATATATATATATATATATATATATAGTTTTGAAAATCGTTTTTAAACGTAAATAACTTATTTATTTTAGTGTCCCCGTACTTTTGGCACATTTAATAAGTTTCCCATAAGAACTCTTTATTTTCGACACAATATTATTTTGTACGCTATCGATTTTCTCCTGATGAGATGATAGCCGAAAGAGCTCTCGAGAAACTTCCGCTTATTATTTTCAAAACTATATATAAATTCCGGAATTCTAAACATTATATATATATATATATATATATATATATATATATATATATATATATATATATATATATATATATATATTTATTTATATATACTGTTTCGCCATAAACTTCTTATCAAGTGTAATTGAGTTAGTTTTTGTACAAAGGCTAATCTCTAGTGGATACTTGTTTGGTTTTCTTTTGAATAAAATCTATGTTACACTCATAATAATGGTTTATGTGATATTTCGATAATTACTTCAGGGACATTCGTTTAACATTCGTTATTTAGAAGCAATATATACTTTTCGAAATACACAATAGAAATGTGGCAAGATTACAAAATAATGCGTTGATCTTGGAAATGGTAACAAACAATAACTAACACAAATGTTAGACGGTGTAGGGTCGTGAAACTAACTTGATCGAAATAATAGCAAAATGTTTGAGAATAAACAAGAAAGAAACATATAGTATAGTGTTAGATTTCCGTTAACGTAAAAGTTTCTATGGCACGTGATTTTGCACACGTTCCTTTTCCTTTTTTTAAAAAAGCTGACTTTTTTTCTTCTTCAACATTTCGTTACTAACTACTACTAACTACTACTAACTACTCTTTACTATTTGCTCTTACGTTTACTATTTGTCCTTAAGTTTATTGAAAGTTTTGTGAAATTAGTTCGGTGAAGCCGAGTAAAGAGGTTTTGCTCTGTCTTCCGTTCTATGATAAAACACTAGAAGAAATAAAATTAAGAGAAAAACATAGATTTAAAAAATTAGACGAAACGAAAAATAATCACTTAAAATAAACAAAATAATCATCTTTTTTTTTTACAAAAGCCAGTCGAGGATAAGGGTTTATAATAAGGGTATACATTAATTATATGATTATAGCGGAGTAATGTAAGTAGTGGTGATTTTGTAAATTGGATTACTTAAAAGGGACGTTTCAGTAAGATAGATATATTTTATGCATACATTTTCAGTATTTACTTCAACAGTGCTCAATACATAGGTAGAGCTAGGTAGTAAAGCATGAAAATATATATATATATATATATATATATATATGGCAATTAAGCTACACAGATTCTTCTGCGTTTCATTCTCGGAATATTCTGTGTAGCTTAATTGTCACTTACATTTTCATAATTTACTGCGTGTATATATATATATATATATATATATATATATATATATATATATATATATTAAATTGACAAAGTTCTTGTGGAATTTTTAATTTTGCTTTCAAATGATGTATTTCCAAATAAGTTTTCGTTATAATAACTTTACTTTATATATTATTTAAATAACGTGTTTCGCTTTATCTAATCGTTTGAATGACAATTCTTTTAAAACAATAGTCTTCTTTTCAAAACGTTGAATACAAAGATGAAAAAAAGCAAATTTGCACAATTTTATTGTTTCAATTCAAGCTAGGCTGAAAAGCTGCTGAAATATTAACAAAGCGTTTGACCCAGGAACCACTACTAAATGTACAGCACAATAAAGTTTTACAAAATTTTGTGGCAGCAACAAGAGTCTTGAAAAACACACGGACTTTCCAGAAACTGATATACAATGAAAGCAGATGACATTACTTATATCTATATATATAAAAACGAAAATGTTTGTTTGTGTGTGTGTGTGTGCGTGTGTAATGGGTGTGTGTGTGTGTGTGTGAGTGTGTGTGTGCATTTTCGTGTATGTTCGAGAAAGGCGTTTTTCCGAGAAGCGATCGGTCGGCTCACAACTTCTTAAAACTTTTTATATCACGTCGAAATCATAATATCTACGAGTTAACAACGGGAGTCGCCTGTCTATTTAATTTGTCCGACTTTCAAAAGTTAAATATTAAACATTTTTCGATCGCCGCATGTGGATTCGACTTTTTCGTATCACAAAAGAAGCGAACAGACCCGCATTAAATAAAATACTGCACCGTACTGAAAGTTGGCCTCATTAAGTCGTCAAGTACGAGCACCTGCCAATTCTTAATCTTACTTAAATTAATTCAAACATGTTTCCATTAAACGTCACACTTTTTTTTCACACTTTATTATTTTCCAACTGCGCGTCAAGACTTCGGATTCAATCCTTCCTACATACCTACCAAAACGTTTTTTTTTAAAACAAACACCCAGGCAACGATTTTTGTTTTGATTTACCCAAAAACATACACACCTCCAAACACCCGGGTAACGCCGAGTACCGCCGCTAGTCTATAATATAAATCTCACTTGTCTGTTTAAATGTATGCACGAATATTTGTATGTATGCATGTAATTATGCATGCTTGTATATTTTGCAAAAACTTTCAATAGAGGCGACGTATTTTCACGCGATCGCTCCCAGTGTGAGGCTCGACCCTTCGGACCATATATATCGAAAAATTGGCTAAAAACACTAATTCGTTCTTCCTCAAGTTTGCACTTTTCTACAGGGAAAGGTAGCAAAAAGTCGTTCCTACATGACAATTTTGCCATACACGCATGCGCAAAAAACGTTCTTTCTTGAATTAGTGTAAATAAAAAAAATAATACCTACTTTTGCTCACGCGATCATAGACCAGTCGGTTAAGCAGCAGCGATTTTTTAAAGATGTTTTCACATTGTTTGCTTATTTTTATTTGCAGTTTTCGTTGTTTTTAATAATATTTAAACAGGGTTATTACGTTCGCTTATTTTTCTATTTTCCATTTTTTATTTACTCCCCGCACGACATACCTCACCACATTCAGGCAACGCCGGGTAACCCCGCTAGTCTAATATAAAGCGATATATGTCTATCTCTGTCTCAACTATCATATAATTAGAATTTTGTCTTTGAGCAAGTGTGTGAATTCTTTCACTTTCTACTTCAAAACGGTTTGGGCCGATTTTTTAATGAAATTTCACACAACTGTAATTCATGCATCTGACAGTGTTCTTGGATAGGTTCTCTATCGGAATGTCTTAGATAAGTATTGATAATTTAAAAAATCCGATGCAAAAAGAAAAAATACGATTTTAAGCAAAGTTCAGATTTTACACGGTCTAACATCACAAATGCATTCGAGAAGATATATAACTACACAAGAAGAACACCCGGTAATAAAATCACAATATGACAAGGGCGCGTTCGAAATAAATGTTTCTGTTTCAAGTACAATTTCACAATGATACTTGACTTTTTCAATTTAAACTTAAATTCAAATCATTATCACAGTACAAAGAAAAAACTCAGGCATATAAAATCAACATTATATATAAGAAATAATTTCATAAAATCAACAGTAAGTTCTCTACAGTGCAATGTTGAATACAATGCGGTAAAGCATGAAACGCTTTTTTCTGGTGCACCGCGATGGGGTCCCAACTAGAGAAGGCAATCGGTTGATTTGATTGAAAAATGGACGATTTCATCAATTTCAATGAAAATTAAATATGGGAGTGCGAATCTTACATTGGTCATCATTCAATCTTGGGCAATGTCGGTTATATATATATATATATATATATATATATATATATATATATATATATATATATATATATATATGAGAATAATGGAAATAATATTCCGACGAGATGGAGAGATATGAAAGGAAAACACGAAGTTATATGTTCATCAACGTTTTGTCTTTATTGTGAGACTTCTTCCATTACCTGTTGTGTACCTTTTATCTCTCTCGCTGTCTCTCTCTCTTTCTCTCTCTCTCTCTCTACATATATATATATATATATATATATCCACATATATCTCTCTATATATATTTATATATATATATATCCACATACAGTACTGTTTCGCTGTTTTACAGTTCATCAGTGCAGTTAGACAAGCAAGAACGAACCCCCACCCCCTAAATGACAAGATCGAAACCTCACAGCCGTCTTAGAAGCTCCGACTGTCATTAAAGCGGTGGGGTTTCGATCCTGGCTTGAGGTTCTTGCCTGTCTAGCCGCACTGATGAGCTGTGAAACAGCGAACAGTACTGTATGTGGATGACTATAATGCTCCCTATCTTAAGTTGAGCATATTGGGAAGTGATATACAAATTACCTTTAGTATATATATATATATATATATATATATATATATATATATATATATATATATATATATATATATATAATAAATTCCACAGTCAAACAACGTCGCAGCGGACAAGAGCCAGCCATGACAGTCAACGAACCGGAAGTCCAAGACTCGAATTTCGCCTTCATTTGGGCTCATCAGTAAAACACATCCGAACTCAGGATTCGAAACCCGAGCCTTCGAAATCCGCCCTACAACGTAAACTATTAAAATAAAATAACTCAAATTATTGTTTAGAAATCTAAAGTAATTCACAGTTGTGTTCTTATTACCGCCCGCACTGAGGATTGAACATTCAAACAGCAGAAGAATATTACTTAGAATTAGATTTTACCTTATGCTTTATCCGTTACGCCACGGATCTTTCAGCAGGATACACCTCGGAAGTAACATCGACTAAAACGTTGTGAGGAGAACAGTTTTCTGAATAATTCAAATAATACAAATTGCGAATCATAATTACTTAGAGCGTCTACTCGATCATGGCTGATGGAACGAGAACAAAATACCTCCGTGGATTTAATAAAGAATCACTTTCCTTTTAAAATGCTTTGCTGATGACCGGGTTCAATAAGCTACATCTAAAAAAAGTTGGAGGGTACATCAGGCGAAAATTTGTGAAACAAGACAAGATGATAGCAGTAGGCCGAATAATCTAAATAATGAAGATGATCACAAAAATTCCAACATTTTTAAATGTTAAATATGATCAGATTTCAAATGAATAGTTGGAACATTCGGCTCGACAGCTAAAAAGAAACTGACAACTTAGAGAACTGCAGGAATAGAAATAAGAAATAGGGGAAGATTGTCTAATATTAATAAATGAAAAGTAAAATCAGATAATCAATTCGAAATACAATACGGAAAAATACAACGTGTATGAACAATATACTCCCGTGGATTAAATAAAGAATCACTCCACTTTTAAAATGCTGCGCAGATCATCGAGTTCAAAAGCTACACCTAAAAAAACGTCGGAGCTTAAATCAGACGGAACTGAAACAACACACAAGATAAGAGCACTAGGCCGAATAATCGAAATAATAATGATTATAGATCCACATCATAAAAAAATCCGACATTTTTAAATGTTAAATAGGATTAGATTTAAAAATAATACCTGAAACATGCAGTTCAACAGCAAAAAAAGAAACTGTCAACTTAGAAAATTTCGGGAATAAAAATAAGAAATAGGGGAAGATCGTCTAATATTAATAAGTGAACAGTCAAACCAAATAATCTATTCGGAACACAATATGAATAAATACAGTGTGTATTAACTTAAAAAAGAGGTATCAGGTGACTGCGTGATAAAGTTGGAAAATACATGTCCGGGCGGCAGGTAGGAGAGAGAAATAGAGAGCAAGAAACATTATATGAGACCAAAAAATTAACAAACGAATAGACATAACTGATTCTTGTAGAATCACGTTCGTTCGTGATGACGTCATGTGAACAATAAAGATTTTGTTTCTATTGCCCAAAGGCAAACGTTGTAACATTCGAAAGAAAAGAAAAGATTTTATGTTCACACCAATATCAAATTCATTTACGTTTATTCAAGAAAAATGAACAAAGATAAAATGGCAGCATAAAACATTTCTTTGCTCTTTGTTCTTCCCTGCAACTTGTTTCCCACAGAAGAGTCATTATGAGCGTTATTGTCATGGCAAATGCTCGACTGAGCTTTAATATATGGCTCCTTTTTTGCTAAGCTTTCACAAAAAAAAACACTCGACTAGCTACAACCACTATCTACAATCTCTTCGGGAATCATATCAGATATGCCTCATGGGAAAATACTTTTCTCTTCCCGCTGAACAGTGCGCAAATCGTTCAAAACGGCAATTGAAGCACATGTTCCTACGCGGAAATTCTATAGCAAACCCTACTCTCCCCAAAGGCAGCTTGCATACCGCAAATTTTATCGACATAAGTCCAGTACGAACAGACAAAAGTTATAGAAGCTAGAAGTAATTGCAAGAAAGAATAAAAAGACAGCAAAGTGAGAATATAGCGAAACCACCAGGGTAAAACGATAGCCCTAGATATATCTGAGGCTTTAGACAGGGTGTGGCACGATAGTCTACTCAGGAAAATCAGATTATACGGTATCTCTGGACGAATACTTAACATAATTAAATCCTTAAATAAGAGAAGAATCCAGATTGACCTCGACGGTCGTACATCTAAACAATATGATATAATCGGTTGTCTATCCTTGGACCTTTATTATTCCTAATATTTATAAATGATCTCCCTGATAAAATTGTCTCTGAGATGGGTGTATTTGCTTATGATATCACGCTCTATAACAGGCACGATGGGGAAAATAAATGAACGCATCACTAAGGAAATGACAGAAACCCTCGTGGAAGACCTCCAATCTGTAGTGGAATTGGGACAAAAATGGATGGTCACATTCAATGCTGCCAAGAGTAAACATTTTTCCTTCAATAATTGCAAGAAACCTTCTGAACCACCTATTGCTATGGCTAAAGCTACATTACCTGAAAGTACTTCTTTCAATCTACTTGGCTTTACGTTTACAGGAAACATGAGTTAGAATAGATACATTAAGAGCATTGCCAGGACCGATGCGAAAAAGGTTGACTCTCTCTACCGTACTAGAAACTTACTTACGCCTGAAAGAATCCTGTACCTCTACAAGGCAACCATTCTCCCTTGTATGGCGTAATGTTGTCACACTTTTGCTGGTGCATCTGCTACTAGTCGTTGGATCCTGGACAAGGTTCAAAAGATAGTCCCCAATATAATAGGCCATGAACTGTCATCTAAACTTCAATCTCTGTCCCATCGACGAAATGTTGCATCCGTCTGCCTGTTCTACAAGTATTTTAATGGTGGATGCGCTGACGAACTACGTCCTAGTATTAACTCGACGTAAATGCACCCGACAAAGCCGAGAAGCAGCAAAATCCCACCCCTACACAGTCTAGATCCCTAGATATGAGAAAGCCTTCTACTCATAGTTTGTTCCCCAGAAATGCTAGACTTTGGAACTCCCCTTCTGTTCCCTGCTTTCTCAACTGTACTGACATGCAGAAGTTCATGTGTATTTTAACAGACGTCTTACTGCTCAACTACCTACATAGTATTTCTGCAACATAGTAGCCCCCTACTTGTTTGGCAGGAAAAGAGAATAAAAAAAGTTTTAGTATTGGTAATCTTGAGTGAGATGAGTATAATAGCTGTCTTAAAAAACTAATTTCGTTTTAAAAATTTTCGAGTGGTCTTCATTGTATACTTCTGATCGAAAAATGAAGACCACTTGAAAATCTTTAAAACGATGTTAATTTATGTGTGTGTGTGTTCATGAGAAAAGATGCTTATTCAATTATATTTCACGGGCTTATTATGCCAATCCTTCAATTTACAAAGCTTTATGTAACCGCAGAGCATATGCAAATAAATGATAAAATGGCTGTATTCCAATTTACAAGATGTTGAGAATTGAACATTTTAACATGCTTGAAGAAGTAAACGGTAAGGTTCAAAAGAGAGTCGCCAATCTGATAGGCCCTGAACTGGCATCTAAGCTTCAGCCTCTGTCCCATCGACGAAACGTTGCATCCCTCTACCTGTTCTACAAGTATTTTAATGGTGAATGCTCTGTCAAACTGCAGACACTTGTACCCCCACGACGTAGACACCCCCAACAAACCCGACAGACAGCTAAATCCCACCCCCACAGAGAAGTGATCCCTAGATGTAGAATATCTTTCTACTCCAGTAGTTTCTTCCCCAGAACGGCTAGACTCTGTAATTCCATTCCAGGTCCCTTCTTCCCCAACTGTACTGACATGCAGAAGTTCAAGTGTAACGTGAACCGACATCTTGCTGACCAAATCCCAACAGTGCCCCAGTAGCTGCTGCCCCTGATAGTAGCCCCCTACACCACAGTGGCAATGTGCCTTGTTTGGGGTGAAAATGTAATTTAAAAAAAGATAAATAGCATCATGGATTTTGAAATATAAACTTTTTGTCATTTATTTACATCATGAAATTTGGAGTATATCCGTTTGTCATGTATTTATATATTTAAATATATATGCATGTTTGATGGAATTTACAACGTAAATTACATGCACCGATGAAGACAGTTTCGCGTGAAAGAGATACAGGGAGGGAAGATCCCTTATAATTTAAACTATTGTGATGGAATTCAAATTAAACACATGAAATGTTGCCAGAAAGACTTTTACAGTGGTCTGACATCGATACGTTTCTCCTTAAAAGTAGTGATCGATTATGTATGCCCTTGAATAGAGTTTTGAAGCAGAATCATGTTTAGAATTGCCATATTTATATAAAAATTTAATAACATTTTTTATCACATGCAAAGTCACTGATACAGAGTATATTTCAATGCTTGTTTATTTAGGCCATACAAAAGCGGAAACAAATAGAAAGTTATATGGTGTTATGGTCACAGTGAAGACATATGTTCTGCACTCGATATCTGAACGACGGGTCTTTCACTTAGATATTTCATGGGTTTTCTTTAAAAAACGAACACATAAAATGACGAGAACGACGATTATTTTAATTTTTTTAAGTGGAATCTGACGTAAAACCTTTTTTTAGTGGAATCTGGCGTAAAACTTTTCTTTTAGTGGAAACTTACGTAAGTTGTTTTTTTAGTGGAATCTGACGTAAAACTTTTTTTTAGTTTTTTTTTTTTTTTACACAGTGATCACCACTTATCAAGGCCCGGAAGCCACTCAGGGATAAGGGTTATTGCAAGTACATTACGTTAGTGAGGAGATTTTATGAAGTGTTTAATTAGGGGGCGGTTCATTAGGAATTTGTTAACATTAGACTTGAAGACATCCAAGTTGTAGTCCGGAGGGAAGCAGGCAGACGGAACAGAGTTCCACAGGCGTGCAGTTCTAAGAAAGAAGCTTTGCTCATGAAATCCGCGTTTTGATTTTGGCACAGATATAGAGTGGGGGAAATTTTTCACAGTGGATTCAGCTAGACGGGTGTTTTTCGTGAAAGATTGGCGAGGGGGGACCTGGGATTGGAGTTCAGAGGAGCACCTGCCATGAAAATAACGATAAAACAAGGATAGGCTCGCAACGTCTCTTCTGTGGGAGAGGGGTTGCAGGGTAGAGAAAAGGGCATCCCCCACTAAACCACGAAGTCTATTTTGTACTCTGTCAAGGCATGATAGGCTGTTTTTGGCAGCTCCTGCCCAGATATGGCAACAGTATTCCATCCTTGGCCGTACTTGGCTTTTATATAGATAGAGAATTGCATCAGTAGTGAGATATCTTCTGGAGCGGTAGAAGGATCCCACCATCTTTCCAGCGACCTTGGCAACAGACTTGATGTACGTGTTCCATTTCAGATCAGGAGTAAAGGTCAAACCCAGAAGCTTGTCAAAACACGGGGCCTCACCCAGACGAGAGCCATCCATCACAATTGATGCCAGCTGGGGATCAGAGCGTTGATGATGTAAGGATAGGAGTTTGGTTTTGGATGCATTAAAGGTAACTAGCCACATCTTCCCCCACTGAACCACGCGCTCGAGATCAGAGGAGAGAGAATCCGAGAGAACTTCGTCATTTACAGCCTTTGATGTGTTGCCGTAGATGGTCGTGTCATCAGCATAGATGTCAACGAATGATTTAAGTATGTGTTTAGGGAGGTCATTGATGTAGATCAGGAAGAGAGTTGGGCCCAGTATTGACCCCTGAGGGACTCCAGCATTTATATTGCAGGCCTCCGATTTTTGTCCATCTACCACTACTCTTATGAGCCTATCGGAGAGAAATGATTTAATGATTGAGAAATGATGTAAAAAGAGAAAATGATGTAAAAAGAGAAATGATTTAATGATTGAGAAATGATGTAAAACTGTTTTTTTAGTGGAATCTGGCGTAAAAGTTTATTTTTAGTGGAATATGACGTAAAACCTTTTTTTAGTGGAATCTGACGTAAAACTTTTTTTTTAATGGAATCTGACATAATTTTTCTTTTTTTAGTTGAATCTGATGTAAAATCAAATTATTGAAGAAGTTTCTTAGAATCACATTTAATTTATTAGCCGGATAAGAAATGTTTTCAAAATGAGCAGAAACAACTGTAAGTTATTTAAGTCAGAAATGGCTTCCCGGCTCGGTTCGTAAGTAAGTATGAAACACTAATATCTGTAAAAATTTAATATTTATGATTATTATTATTTCCGCCTCTTTTAAAAAGTACGTTTATTAATAGTTAACTACTGCTTGTGAAAAAAAACCGTCGATCAGTTTGCCTTCGTGCGAGACGGCGACTTCCCAATCACTTGATCCTTTAGACCATTTTAATAACGTTTATGCATGTATTTGGCTTTATAAATGTTAAATTTAACCTAATTCTTGACGCGGTTGATGGTGCCCTGGGGTTATGTTCTTTGCTAATAAAGTCAGAGATGACTTCGTGGCTGGGTGCGAATCACACAACAGAAATCGGGACTTCTACACTGAAGATTTCGAAAGGATGAAACACTAGTGCCGGTCATTATTAAAAAAACGCGATCTATATATATATATATATATATATATATATATATATATATATATATATATACAGGGTGACCCCCTCCAAAAAAACGGGCTCCAACTCTAATTAGGCCCCGTTTCTTAGTGTTTTGTTCGAACAAAATTTAACACAGTGTATTCTTTGTCCCAGCTCCCATCGGGGACTTGGTGTGATCACGATCGTTGATTCTGCCATGTCCTATATAATAAGGGTACTTGATGAATAAATAATGGAGATATCACGTTTTTTTTGTCATCCTGTGTGTGTGTATATATATATATATATATATATATATATATATATATATATATATATATAAAGTCTTTTTAATAATGACTGACACTAGAGCCCCCCCCCACTCTTTACCAGTATTTCGTAAATATGCTTTCACCCGACGCGTATTTACGCTATTAAGCCCACTATTAATTTGTTTGTAAACTAGCTGATGGTCATAACGACGCGAGGGTGTACATGTGATACATACGCGAGGAGGAATATTCACGGCACTGATTCATGGTCTGATGGTGAGAGCTGCCGGCCGTCAATGTAACAGTTGTAGGTTCGATCTACGGCTGGGAAAGGTGTATGTCTTGCCGCACTAATGGATTGTGATACAACGAAACAGTACTACCAAATACAAACCTCATACTCTCACTGGATTTCTGCAGCACTAATTTTGGGACATTGCAAAGTATTTATTTTTCCGTTTAACTTTTATTTTCCTTTAAGAACTTTTATATCTATCGTTTTCAAAAATTGCGCTAACCAGCAAAATTAGATTTTTATCTATATATTCCATTTGCTTACTTTTTTTCCTCTGAGGAGATGAGTCTATCTTTGAAACTCCACGGAATAAGGAATTTTTCTCACTTTTTCTCGTATTTTTTGTTTTGAATAAAATATTGTGAAATTAATTCACAATATTCTGGGGTCTATTACTTAACTCTCTCTCTCTCTCTCTCTCTCTATATATATATATATATATATATATATATATATATATTTGTTTACTGTTTTGGAGGGAAAGAATTCCAACAAAGGGCTCGATCACAAGGAAAAACTTTTTCGATATAAGAGCTTAATATTTATTTATTTAATTGTACAGAAGTTCAGAAAAACATTGGTACTGTCGGTTTCAAGCTCAGCATAAAGGAGACCAGTTAATGGTAAAACGTAAATGATGTTATGGCTGACGAAAGCCTAACACCATTTACGTTTTACCCTTAACTGGTCCCCTTTATGTTGGGCTTTAAACCGACGGTACCAATGTTATTTGGAACTTCTGTACAATTAAATATATATATATATATATATATATATATATATATATATATACTTGTTTATTTTACATAATATTGCTTTGTAAGTTTGTTTATAAACGTATTTGTTTAAATATACATATATATTATTATTATTATCATAATTATTTACTATAATAATTATTAAATACCTACAGACACTAGTGTTTCATCCTTTCGGGAATCATCAGTGCTAGGTGTCCCGGTAAACACCAGTCGAGAGATTCGAATCCCGGCAACAGAAGTCATGTCTGGCTTTATTAGCAAGGACCTGAAGCATTTGGCTATCGTAAACCGTGACAGATACAGTTGAAATTAAACATTTATTCTTAAATTATGCTTTTAACGTCACTCACAGAATGATCTAAAGATTATTTGACGATCTGCGCGTATGAGCTGAGTTGATCCACTTTATTACAACTGAAAGTACTCAACGATAAGAAACAAGTGATTGTCTGTATTTTTGAGATGAGGAGTTTTCATTTATTGAGATTGTCGGACTGACTTCCTCATCTTGGTTGTTATAGTCACAACGTTTCGGCCGTTTTGCCCTCCGGCCTTCATCAGGTGTTTTGTATCGAACTGGGAAACCGTTTTTTAGGAGTCTCGAACCCAGTTCGATACAAAACAGCTGCTGAAGGCCGGAGGGCAAAACGGCCGAAACGTTGTGACCATAACAACCAAGATGAGGAAGTCAGTCCAACAATCTCAATAAATAGATAGAAAACAAGTTTCTTTAAGGAGCTAACATTATTTACTATAATAATTATTAAATACCTACAGACACTAGTGTTTTTATATATATTAAGATGAAATACGTTATATATATGTATATTAAACGTTATATATAAACGTATGTATATACTTTATATATATAACAGTATAGATATGCGTATGTATATATGTTATATATATATATATATATGTGAGGAAGTGTCTGTATGTCTGTGTCTGGCTGTGTACATTCCCTACAAATTAACTCTGTCAATTTTCAGTCTACAGACTCGAAATTTGATAGACAGGGTAGTGAGATTTGGCTGTTAGGGGTCAGAATTCAACAATTTTACCTTTGAAAACTCTACCAAACTCCACCGCCAAATTTGTGTATAAACACTTGCAATTTTAGATATAGGTTTCTTGGACATGGATCTAACTTAATAACTTACTTTGAGCCCAAAACAATAAATGTTAAGAGGGGTCATAATAGGGGTCAAAGTTTTTAAAAAAATTGACCTCTGCGGTCTCTACCAAATTGCTCAGACAATTTCTGGTCTAAAAATTTGAAATTTTACATAAAGATATTCAGAGATAGGGCAAGCTTTTTATTCGGTTTGTGTCGAAAATACCATACATAAATGTATGTGTATATGTTTGCATGTCTGCCTAAAACTTTCGATGAATTTTCACAAGATCAGTATCGTTTTTAAGCTCGAGCCTTCAGACGACAAATACCGAAGAATTGGTTAAAGACATTAATTTCTTCACCCTCAGCTAGTCACTTTTCTAGAGGGAGGGATCGCTTTTTTCACCGATATTTTCGAAAATCATCCCCTCTTTTCGATTGTGTAGCCTTAATTTAAACCTACGTCACTACTGGTTTCACGTTGGTCGTAACAGCAAAGACATCACGTTTTTTCCCGTTATTTTCTTCCTTCGCGGTACGGGTTCGAGCCTGCCTTCCTACTACCACTTTTTTTTTTTGCTCAACATACACGTCCAAACACCCGCCCAACGCCGGGCACCCATGCTAGTATATATATATCTATAATATAAAGCTGAACCTCTGTGTGTGTGGATGGGGGGTCTGGTCACGAATAGGCTCCTATATGGTTGACTATTTTAAAAAACTGATTACATATAATGATAGATGTATCGAGAGACAGGCATGGGTATGTCTGATCTGGCAGAACGGTGGTTCATTCAAATTGCGGGGTCTTCGTACGCGCCTGGTCCACAAAGTATGGAAAAAGAAAATTCAAAAATTTTAAAAAAAAGTTTACAAGTGTTTTTGATATATATGTACATAATAATACTTTGATAAGTATGTTTTAACTTAAATAGGGATGGTATAATAAAATTGTGGTGTCTGCGTTCGCACCTGGCCTCCATAGAATGGAAATAGGCACAAACTTTAATAAAGACTTTTCATATCTATCTGCGTAAGTATACTTTGATAATTATGTTTCAGATTGAAGAAATACGGTATAATAAAATTATGGGGTGCTCGTTCGCGCCTAACCTCCATAGAATGGAAATATGTCACAAAGTGTAACAAGGTTTTTTTAATATAGATCCACAGAATATTGTGAAAAGTGTTTCAGTGTGAACAGGTATGGTATAAAAAATTATGGGGTTTATCTATTTCATTTTTACTTTCATCATATTTTGCTTTGGTTTTGATATCCCCAAATTCAACCCTAATTTACAACCCTTCCTTTTCATAACCTATCATACTTTCATAAATCAAAGTCCTTTTCTGTAGGCTGTTTTTTGGACCCAGTTAACGACCGGTACTTTTTCTAGTATATATATATATATATATATATATATATATATATATATATATATATATATATATATATATATTAAGATGAAATACGTTTACAAATTAAATTACAAAGCAATGTAATGTAAAATAAACACGTATAGATTTATTTAATATTAATATTTCGACATTATTATATTTATGTATTTTCTTTTCTTTTTTATCCTTGCTATGATGGTAAACGTACTATTTATAAAGAATTCCCGCGTTGTTCTTCAGCGGTAATATTTTTTATGAGATTTTGCTTGGTGCACGTGATATGAAATACGAACTGCATTATGCCATTCACCACTTAGATAATGAAAAAACTCAAAAAATATAAAAATATTATGATGGCGTATATTGCCGAAATAATTAATTTAAACAAATGTTCGTTTATTTTACTGCGTTGGACATTGGTTTGTAAGAGTATTTAGTGCGTATTTTTCTTTTAAAATTTAAACAACGTTTATATCACGGAAAACACAGCTTTGATTTTCATATAACGCGCTCAAGCGTAATCTTCAGGCATTTGAAAATATCACCGGATCCTATTCTGTCAATTTATTTACCACCATGGCGAGAAAAAAATAAATAAAATTCTGATGAATCTGCATATCGTCAAAATATAAATTTGATATATTATTGTTGCGTTGTGATTTGCCTTATACGCGTATTTCGAACATATTTTTTAAAACTTAAACAACACTTTTATCACGGAAAATACAAATTTGATTAACACATTTCACACACACACGCACGCACACGCATACACATAAACACACGCACACACACACAAACACGTATATATATATATATATATATATATATATATATATATATATATACTAGCAAATGTACCCGTCGTTGACTGGGTTCAAAAACAGCCTACGGAAAATGGACTCTGATATACGAAAGTATGATAGGTTATGAAAAGGAAGGGTTGTAAAGAGATAGCTTCGAATTTGGGGGTATCAAAACCAAAGAAAAATATGATGAAAGTAAAAATAAAATAGATACACCCCATAATTTTTTATACCATACCTGTTCACACTGAAACACTTTTCACAATATTCTGTGGATGTATATTAAAAACCTTGTTAAACTTTGTGACATATTTCCATTCTATGGAGGTCAGGTGCGAACGAACACCCCATAATTTTATTATACCATATTTCTTCACAGTGAAACATAATTATCAAAGTATACTTACGCAGATAGATATAAAAAGTCTTTTAAGTTTGTGCCTATTTCCATTCTATGGAGCCCAGGCGCGAACGCAGACCCCACAATTATATTATACCATCCCTATTTAAGTTAAAACATACTTATCAAAGTATTCTTATGTAGATCTATATCAAAACCACTTGTAAACGTTTTTTTTTTAATTTTAATTTTTTTATTTCCATACTTTGTGGACCAGGCGCATACGCAGACCCCACAATTTTAATGAATCATCATTATGCCAGATCAAACATGCCCATTCCTGTGTCTCGATACATCTTCTATCATTATCTGTGATCAGCTTTCTATAATAGTCAACCATATAGGAGCCTATCCGTGACCAGACACAGACACAGCGTTATATATATATATATATATATATATATATATATATATATATATATATATATATATAGAGAGAGAGAGAGAGAGAGAGAGAGAGAGAGAGAGAGAGAGAGAGAGGGGGAGAGAGAGAGAGAGAGAGAGAGAGATGTTTACAGTTTTTTGGGGAAAGAATTCCAACATTTCATTTTCGTGCGTATCACGCCCATTTCTCTCTCTCTCTCTCTCTCTCTCTCTCTCTCTCTCTCTCTCTCTCTCTCTCTCTCATAACTTCTGGTTTTTCAACGATTTGATGTTTTAAACGAGATTCTAATTACCATGTTCTGAATTGTCGTATATTACGATTAAATGTGCAGCAACATGAATTAAGTTGGAATTTTCTTTGCGTGTTGATGCGATTACACTTTTATTTCTTTTCACTTTGCAGTTTTCAGTTTAGATTTTCGTTTTCTCAAAGATAACTGAGATGCGCTGTCTGTCGTCCTGTCACGTTGAGGTTTTCAATATATATATATATGTATATATATATATATATATATATATATATATATATATATATATATATATATATACTAGCCAAAGTACCCGTCGGTGATATATACGTTTTATTTTTTATTACCGTATCTTTCTGTTAAGTTACATTATTGTTTCAGCTACCCGGCCGTTTTTTTGGCCGCCCCAAAAAACGGCCGCGTAGCTGAAATAATAATGTAACTTAACAGAAAGATACGGTAATAAAAATAAAAAGCATATTTGCTCTACAACAGTATTAAGCACTTTCTTTAGTTTTTATTAATTACCATTTCTACTATATATATATGTGTGTGTGTGTGTGTGTGTGTGTGTGTGTGTGTGTGTGTGTGTGTGTGTGTGTGTGTGTGTGTGTGTGTGTGCGTGCATGTGTGTGTTCTTTGATTTTCGTTATATAATTTTCATTGACCGGGAGCTGCATTGTCCGCCTCTCTGCGTGAATCTTTTGTTTCTTTTTTATTTCTCACTGAAGTAAGCTGACGTGGTGCAGGATTGCATTCATTCTCGTCTTCGTCGCCGATATACAAACACGGTTCACGAACGCGTACCTGTGTTTCTAACGCACTTTTCTTCTGATTTCTCCTGATTCCATTCATGACAAATCTTGGGTGCAACTGCACGCGTAGAAAAATGCGTTTTTTTTTTCATTTGCGTACGTATCACGCCCATCTTTCGCTTTCTCTCTCTCTCTCTCTCTCTCTCTCTCTCTCTCAGAACTTCTGGCTTTCCAACGATTTGATGTTTTAAACGGTTTTCTAATCACCGTGTTCTGAATTGTCGTAAATTACGATTAAATGCGCAAGAACATGAATTAAGTTGGAGTTATCTTTGCGTGTTGATGCGATTACACTTTTATTTCTTTTCAGTTTTCAGTTTTCAGTTTTGATTTTCGTTTTCATAAGAACCGTCCTCAAAGATAACCGAGATGCGCTGTCTGTCGTTCTGTCACATTGAGGTTTTAAATATTATATAAATCTGATTGTAGACTGGCTTTATACACCCGGCGTTGCCAAGTCGAAATATAATGGTGGGCAGGAGGTTTAAACACATACTATTTAAGATGCACTGGATGCCCTAACTTCTTTCGATTTTCAATAAACTGAACCCATTGGATTGATGAAAGTATAAAACACATCAATTTTGATCTATGAAAATTAAACGAGAAATCACTCTCATACATTAAAGGGGAAATAACTCTAAAAAAAGAAAAGAAATAAACTGTTTCTAAAAGCAACTGGTTTCGGCGAAATCGAAAACAAAGAAAATTAAAAATACATTAAATGAATCAATTTTACATAGTATTTATAAATAGAACGATGAAAATAATCATATAAGAAGAAAAATAAATAACATGGAAGATATGTAAACGCCCGTTTTCAGTATGAAAATTAATTTGTGAAACGGTGTACCTTTTGTATGAATTAATAAAATTATGAACGAAATAACAGACATGAAATACGACTTTATTTATAATAAATGATGCGTCGGTGAAACTTGTTGTGAACACATGTCATTCTATTAAAAGACTGCGATTGATTGAAATAAATTTCGTCTTCATTGCAAACGGCATATGAATATAAGTTTAGAATTCTATCCACATGATGGAAAATAAAAGTCGGTGACACGAGTGTATGGAAAGACAAACTTATTAAATATTGCCATTCTTAAAATACGTTTTAATATTGCCGGGTTTTGAAATAGGCTTTAATATTCCCGGGTCTTAAAATGCGCCTTAATATTGCCGGGTCTTAAAATACGCTTCAATGTTACCGGGTCTTAAAACGCGCTTTAATATTGCCGGGTCTTAAAATACGCTTCAATGTTACCGGGTCTTAAAATGCGCTTTAATATTGCCAGGTCTTAAAATACGCTTCAATGTTACCGGGTCTTAAAATGCGCCTTAATATTGCCGGGTCTTAAAATACGCTTCAATGTTACCGGGTCTTAAAACGCGCTTTAATATTGCCGGGTCTTAAAATACGCTTCAATGTTACCGGGTCTTAAAATGCGCTTTAATATTGCCAGGTCTTAAAATACGCTTCAATGTTACCGGGTCTTAAAATGCGCTTTAATATTGCCAGGTCTTAAAATACGCTTCAATGTTACCGGGTCTTAAAACGCGCTTTAATATTGCCGGGTCTTAAAATACGCTTCAATGTTACCGGGTCTTAAAATGCGCCTTAATATTGCCGGGTCTTAAAATACGCTATAATATTGCCAGGTCTTAAAAGATGCTTTAATATTGCCAGGTCTTAAAATACGCTTCAATGTTACCGGGTCTTAAAATGCGCCTTAATATTGCCGGGTCTAAAAATACGCTTCAATGTTACCGGGTCTTAAAATGCGCCTTAATATTGCCGGGTCTTAAAATGCGCTTTAATATTGCCAGGTCTTAAAATACGCTTCAATGTTACCGGGTCTTAAAATGCGCCTTAATATTGCCGGGTCTTAAAATACGCTTCAATGTTACCGGGTCTTAAAACGCGCTTTAATATTGCCGGGTCTTAAAATACGCTTCAATGTTACCGGGTCTTAAAATGCGCTTTAATATTGCCAGGTCTTAAAATACGCTTCAATGTTACCGGGTCTTAAAATGCGCCTTAATATTGCCGGGTCTTAAAATACGCTTCAATGTTACCGGGTCTTAAAACGCGCTTTAATATTGCCGGGTCTTAAAATACGCTTCAATGTTACCGGGTCTTAAAACGCGCCTTAATATTGCCGGGTCTTAAAATGCGCTATAACATTGCCAGGTCTTAAAATATGCTTTAATATTGCCAGGTCTTAAAATATGCTTTAATATTACCGGGTCTTAAAATGCGCCTTAATATTGCCGGGTCTTAAAATACGCTTCAATGTTACCGGGTCTTAAAACGCGCTTTAATATTGCCGGGTCTTAAAATACGCTTCAATGTTACCGGGTCTTAAAATGCGCCTTAATATTGCCGGGTCTTAAAATACGCTTCAATGTTACCGGGTCTTAAAACGCGCTTTAATATTGCCGGGTCTTAAAATACGCTTCAATGTTACCGGGTCTTAAAACGCGCTTTAATATTGCCGGGTCTTAAAATACGCTTCAATGTTACCGGGTCTTAAAATGCGCTTTAATATTGCCAGGTCTTAAAATACGCTTCAATGTTACCGGGTCTTAAAATGCGCCTTAATATTGCCGGGTCTTAAAATACGCTTCAATGTTACCGGGTCTTAAAACGCGCTTTAATATTGCCGGGTCTTAAAATACGCTTCAATGTTACCGGGTCTTAAAACGCGCCTTAATATTGCCGGGTCTTAAAATGCGCTATAATATTGCCAGGTCTTAAAATATGCTTTAATATTGCCAGGTCTTAAAATATGCTTTAATATTACCGGGTCTTAAAATGCGCCTTAATATTGCCGGGTCTTAAAATACGCTTCAATGTTACCGGGTCTTAAAACGCGCTTTAATATTGCCGGGTCTTAAAATACGCTTCAATGTTACCGGGTCTTAAAATGCGCCTTAATATTGCCGGGTCTTAAAATACGCTTCAATGTTACCGGGTCTTAAAACGCGCTTTAATATTGCCGGGTCTTAAAATACGCTTCAATGTTACCGGGTCTTAAAATGCGCTTTAATATTGCCAGGTCTAAAAATATGCTTTAATATTGCCAGGTCTTAAAATATGCTTTAATATTACCGGGTCTTAAAATGCGCCTTAATATTGCCGGGTCTTAAAATACGCTTCAATGTTACCGGGTCTTAAAACGCGCTTTAATATTGCCAGGTCTTAAAATACGCTTCAATGTTACCGGGTCTTAAAATGCGCCTTAATATTGCCGGGTCTTAAAATACGCTTCAATGTTACCGGGTCTTAAAACGCGCTTTAATATTGCCGGGTCTTAAAATACGCTTCAATGTTACCGGGTCTTAAAATGCGCTTTAATATTGCCAGGTCTTAAAATACGCTTCAATGTTACCGGGTCTTAAAATGCGCCTTAATATTGCCGGGTCTTAAAATACGCTTCAATGTTACCGGGTCTTAAAACGCGCTTTAATATTACCGGGTCTTAAAATATGCTTTAATATTACCGGGTCTTAAAATGCGCCTTAATATTGCCGGGTCTTAAAATACGCTTCAATGTTACCGGGTCTTAAAACGCGCTTTAATATTGCCGGGTCTTAAAATATGCTTCAATGTTACCGGGTCTTAAAATATGCTTTAATATTACCGGGTCTTAAAATGCGCCTTAATATTGCCGGATCTTAAAATACGCTTCAATGTTACCGGGTCTTAAAATGCGCTTTAATATTGCCAGGTCTTAAAATATGCTTTAATATTGCCAGGTCTTAAAATATGCTTTAATATTACCGGGTCTTAAAATATGCTTTAATATTACCGGGTCTTAAAATGCGCCTTAATATTGCCGGGTCTTAAAATACGCTTCAATGTTACCGGGTCTTAAAACGCGCTTTAATATTGCCGGGTCTTAAAATACGCTTCAATGTTACCGGGTCTTAAAACGCGCTTTAATATTGCCGGGTCTTAAAATACGCTTCAATGTTACCGGGTCTTAAAATGCGCGATAATATTGCCGGGTCTTAAAATACGCTTCAATATTACCGGGTCTTAAAACGCGCCTTAATATTGCCGGGTCTTAAAATGCGCTTCAATGTTACCGGGTCTTAAAATGCGCCTTAATATTGCCGGGTCTTAAAATACGCTTCAATGTAACCGGGTCTTAAAACGCGCCTTAATATTACCGGGTCTTAAAATGCGCCTTAATATTGCCGGGTCTTAAAATACGCTTCAATGTTACCGGGTCTTAAAACGCGCTTTAATATTGCCGGGTCTTAAAATACGCTTCAACGTTACCGGGTCTTAAAACGCGCTTTAATATTGCCGGGTCTTAAAATACGCTTCAATGTTACCGGGTCTTAAAATGCGCCTTAATATTGCCGGGTCTTAAAATACGCTTCAATGTTACCGGGTCTTAAAATGCGCCTTAATATTGCCGGGTCTTAAAATACGCTTCAATGTTACCGGGTCTTAAAACGCGCTTTAATATTGCCGGGTCTTAAAATACACTTCAATGTTACCGGGTCTTAAAATGCGCTTTAATATTGCCAGGTCTTAAAATACGCTTCAATGTTACCGGGTCTTAAAATGCGCCTTAATATTGCCGGGTCTTAAAATACGCTTCAATGTTACCGGGTCTTAAAACGCGCTTTATAATTGCCGGGTCTTAAAATACGCTTCAATGTTACCGGGTCTTAAAACGCGCTTTAATATTGCCGGGTCTTAAAATATGCTTTAATATTGCCAGGTCTTAAAATATGCTTTAATATTACCGGGTCTTAAAATATGCTTTAATATTACCGGGTCTTAAAATGCGCCTTAATATTGCCGGGTCTTAAAATACGCTTCAATGTTACCGGGTCTTAAAACGCGCTTTAATATTGCCAGGTCTTAAAATACGCTTCAATGTTACCGGGTCTTAAAATGCGCCTTAATATTGCCGGGTCTTAAAATACGCTTCAATGTTACCGGGTCTTAAAACGCGCTTTAATATTGCCGGGTCTTAAAATACGCTTCAATGTTACCGGGTCTTAGAATGCGCCTTAATATTGCCGGGTCTTAAAATACGCTTCAATGTTACCGGGTCTTAAAACGCGCTTTAATATTGCCGGGTCTTAAAATACGCTTCAATGTTACCGGGTCTTAAAACGCGCTTTAATATTGCCGGGTCTTAAAATACGCTTCAATGTTACCGGGTCTTAAAATGCGCTTTAATATTGCCAGGTCTTAAAATACGCTTCAATGTTACCGGGTCTTAAAATGCGCCTTAATATTGCCGGGTCTTAAAATACGCTTCAATGTTACCGGGTCTTAAAACGCGCTTTAATATTGCCGGGTCTTAAAATATGCTTTAATATTACCGGGTCTTAAAATATGCTTTAATATTACCGGGTCTTAAAATATGCTTCAATGTTACCGGGTCTTAAAATACGCTTTAATATTACCGGGTCTTAAAATGCGCTTTAATATTGCCAGGTCTTAAAATATGCTTTAATATTACCGGGTCTTAAAATATGCTTTAATATTACCGGGTCTTAAAATGCGCCTAAATATTGCCGGGTCTTAAAATACGCTTCAATGTTACCGGGTCTTAAAACGCGCTTTAATATTGCCGGGTCTTAAAATACGCTTCAATGTTACCGGGTCTTAAAACGCGCTTTAATATTGCCGGGTCTTAAAATACGCTTCAATGTTACCGGGTCTTAAAATGCGCCTTAATATTGCCGGGTCTTAAAATACGCTTCAATGTTACCGGGTCTTAAAATGCGCCTTAATATTGCCGGGTCTTAAAATACGCTTCAATGTTACCGGGTCTTAAAACGCGCTTTAATATTGCCGGGTCTTAAAATACGCTTCAATGTTACCGGGTCTTAAAATGCGCTTTAATATTGCCGGGTCTTAAAATACGCTTCAATGTTACCGGGTCTTAAAACGCGCTTTAATATTGCCGGGTCTTAAAATACGCTTCAATGTTACCGGGTCTTAAAACGCGCTTTAATATTGCCGGGTCTTAAAATACGCTTCAATGTTACCGGGTCTTAAAATGCGCCTTAATATTGCCGGGTCTTAAAATACGCTTCAATGTTACCGGGTCTTAAAATGCGCCTTAATATTGCCGGGTCTTAAAATACGCTTCAATGTTACCGGGTCTTAAAACGCGCTTTAATATTGCCGGGTCTTAAAATACGCTTCAATGTTACCGGGTCTCAAATGCGCTTTAATATTGCCAGGTCTTAAAATACGCTTCAATGTTACCGGGTCTTAAAATGCGCCTTAATATTGCCCGGTCTTAAAATACGCTTCAATGTTACCGGGTCTTAAAACGCGCTTTAATATTGCCGGGTCTTAAAATACGCTTCAATGTTACCGGGTCTTAAAACGCGCTTTAATATTGCCGGGTCTTAAAATACGCTTCAATGTTACCGGGTCTTAAAATGCGCCTTAATATTGCCGGGTCTTAAAATACGCTTCAATGTTACCGGGTCTTAAAATGCGCCTTAATATTGCCGGGTCTTAAAATACGCTTCAATGTTACCGGGTCTTAAAACGCGCTTTAATATTGCCGGGTCTTAAAATACGCTTCAATGTTACCGGGTCTTAAAATGCGCTTTAATATTGCCGGGTCTTAAAATACGCTTCAATGTTACCGGGTCTTAAAACGCGCTTTAATATTGCCGGGTCTTAAAATACGCTTCAATGTTACCGGGTCTTAAAACGCGCTTTAATATTGCCGGGTCTTAAAATACGCTTCAATGTTACCGGGTCTTAAAATGCGCTTTAATATTGCCGGGTCTTAAAATACGCTTCAATGTTACCGGGTCTTAAAATGCGCCTTAATATTGCCGGGTCTTAAAATACGCTTCAATGTTACCCGGTCTTAAAACGCGCTTTAATATTGCCGGGTCTTAAAATACGCTTCAATGTTACCGGGTCTTAAAATGCGCTTTAATATTGCCAGGTCTTAAAATACGCTTCAATGTTACCGGGTCTTAAAATGCGCCTTAATATTGCCCGGTCTTAAAATACGCTTCAATGTTACCGGGTCTTAAAACGCGCTTTAATATTGCCGGGTCTTAAAATACGCTTCAATGTTACCGGGTCTTAAAATGCGCCTTAATATTGCCGGGTCTTAAAATACGCTTCAATGTTACCGGGTCTTAAAATGCGCCTTAATATTGCCGGGTCTTAAAATACGCTTCAATGTTACCGGGTCTTAAAACGCGCTTTAATATTGCCGGGTCTTAAAATACGCTTCAATGTTACCGGGTCTTAAAATGCGCTTTAATATTGCCGGGTCTTAAAATACGCTTCAATGTTACCGGGTCTTAAAACGCGCTTTAATATTGCCGGGTCTTAAAATACGCTTCAATGTTACCGGGTCTTAAAACGCGCTTTAATATTGCCGGGTCTTAAAATACGCTTCAATGTTACCGGGTCTTAAAATGCGCCTTAATATTGCCGGGTCTTAAAATACGCTTCAATGTTACCGGGTCTTAAAATGCGCCTTAATATTGCCGGGTCTTAAAATACGCTTCAATGTTACCGGGTCTTAAAACGCGCTTTAATATTGCCGGGTCTTAAAATACGCTTCAATGTTACCGGGTCTTAAAACGCGCTTTAATATTGCCGGGTCTTAAAATACGCTTCAATGTTACCGGGTCTTAAAATGCGCCTTAATATTGCCGGGTCTTAAAATACGCTTCAATGTTACCGGGTCTTAAAATGCGCCTTAATATTGCCGGGTCTTAAAATTCGCTTCAATGTTACCGGGTCTTAAAACGCGCTTTAATATTGCCGGGTCTTAAAATACGCTTCAATGTTACCGGGTCTTAAAATGCGCTTTAATATTGCCAGGTCTTAAAATACGCTTCAATGTTACCGGGTCTTAAAATGCGCCTTAATATTGCCGGGTCTTAAAATGCGCTTCAATGTTACCGGGTCTTAAAACGCGCTTTAATATTGCCGGGTCTTAAAATACGCTTTAATATTACCGGGTCTTAAAATTCGCTTTAATATTGCCAGGTCTTAAAATATGCTTTAATATTGCCAGGTCTTAAAATATGCTTTAATATTACCGGGTCTTAAAATATGCTTTAATGTTACCGGGTCTTAAAATGCGCCTTAATATTGCCGGGTCTTAAAATACGCTTCAATGTTACCGGGTCTTAAAATGCGCCTTAATATTGCCGGGTCTTAAAATACGCTTCAATGTTACCGGGTCTTAAAACGCGCTTTAATATTGCCGGGTCTTAAAATACGCTTCAATGTTACCGGGTCTTAAAATGCGCTTTAATATTGCCGGGTCTTAAAATACGCTTCAATGTTACCGGGTCTTAAAACGCGCTTTAATATTGCCAGGTCTTAAAATACGCTTCAATGTTACCGGGTCTTAAAATGCGCCTTAATATTGCCGGGTCTTAAAATACGCTTTAATGTTACCGGGTCTTAAAACGCTCTTTAATATTGCCGGGTCTTAAAATATGCTTTAATATTACCGGGTCTTAAAATATGCTTTAATATTACCGGGTCTTAAAATATGCTTTAATATTACCGGGTCTTAAAATACGCTTTAATATTACCGGGTCTTAAAATGCGCTTTAATATTGTCAGGTCTTAAAATATGCTTTAATATTACCGGGTCTTAAAATATGCTTTAATATTACCGGGTCTTAAAATGCGCCTTAATATTGCCGGGTCTTAAAATACGCTTCAATGTTACCGGGTCTTAAAATGCGCCTTAATATTGCCGGGTCTTAAAATACGCTTCAATGTTACCGGGTCTTAAAACGCGCTTAAATATTGCCGGGTCTTAAAATACGCTTCAATGTTACCGGGTCTTAAAATGCGCTTTAATATTGCAAGGTCTTAAAATACGCTTCAATGTTACCGGGTCTTAAAATGCGCCTTAATATTGCCGGGTCTTAAAATACGCTTCAATGTTACCGGGTCTTAAAACGCGCTTTAATATTGCCGGGTCTTAAAATACGCTTCAATGTTACCGGGTCTTAAAATGCGCTTTAATATTGCCAGGTCTTAAAATATGCTTTAATATTGCCAGGTCTTAAAATATGCTTTAATATTACCGGGTCTTAAAATATGCTTTAATATTACCGGGTCTTAAAATGCGCCTTAATATTGCCGGGTCTTAAAATACGCTTCAATGTTACCGGGTCTTAAAACGCGCTTTAATATTGCCGGGTCTTAAAATACGCTTCAATGTTACCGGGTCTTAAAATGCGCTTTAATATTGCCAGGTCTTAAAATACGCTTCAATGTTACCGGGTCTTAAAATGCGCCTTAATATTGCCGGGTCTTAAAATACGCTTCAATGTTACCGGGTCTTAAAACGCGCTTTAATATTGCCGGGTCTTAAAATACGCTTCAATGTTACCGGGTCTTAAAACGCGCTTTAATATTGCCGGGTCTTAAAATACGCTTCAATGTTACCGGGTCTTAAAACGCGCTTTAATATTGCCAGGTCTTAAAATACGCTTCAATGTTACCGGGTCTTAAAATGCGCCTTAATATTGCCGGGTCTTAAAATACGCTTCAATGTTACCGAGTCTTAAAACGCGCTTTAATATTGCCGGGTCTTAAAATACGCTTCAATGTTACCGGGTCTTAAAACGCGCTTTAATATTGCCGGGTCTTAAAATACGCTTCAATGTTACCGGGTCTTAAAACGCGCTTTAATATTTCCGGGTCTTAAAATATGCTTCAATGTTACCGGGTCTTAAAACGCGCTTTAATATTTCCGGGTCTTAAAATATGCTTCAATGTTACCGGGTCTTAAAACGCGCTTTAATATTGCCGGGTCTTAAAATACGCTTAAATGTTACCGGGTCTTAAAATGCGCTTTAATATTGCAGGGTCCTCAAATACGCTTTAATATTGCCGCGTCTTAATATACACTTAAATATTTCCGGGTCTTAAAATACGCTATAATATTTCAGGGTTTTAAAATACGCTTAAATATTGCCTGGTCTAAAAATACGCTTTAAAATTGCCGGGTCCTCAAGTACGCTTTAAAATTGCCGGGTCTTTATATACACTTTATTATTGCCGGGTCTTAAAATACGCTTTAATATTGCAGGGTCTTAAAATACGCATTAATGTTGCCGGCTCCTCAAATACGCTTTAATATTGTCGGGTATTAAAATACACTTTAATATTGCAGTGTCTAAAAATATACTATAATATTGCTAGATCTTAAAATACGCTTTTATATCGCAGGGTCTTAAAATATGCTTTAATATTGCCGGGTCTTAAAATACGCTTAAATATTGCCTTGTCTTTATATACGCTTTAATATTGCAAGGTCTTAAAATTCGTTTTAATATTGCCTAGTCTTAAAATACACTTTAATATTGCAAGGTCCTTAAATGCGCTTTAATATTGCCAGATCTTAAAATACGCTTTAATACTGCCAGGTCTTAAAATACGCTTTAATATTGCCTGGTCTTAAAATATGCTTTAATATTGCCTGGTCTTAAAACATGCTTTAATATTAAAATACGCTTTAATATTTATTGATTCAAGCAGATGTCGTATTTATTATTACGGGGTCATTTCTTTATTAAATCTCTATGTCAATATCTTTCAATGTTTGAGTTCTTTCACTAAAGGCTAATCTAATCCTCTGCAAAAGTAATTTATACATCTGGCAATTTTCCTAGATTTTGTTTCTACAGATCCAATAAGTATCGCAAATTTAAAAAATAATCAGTTCTTAAAAATAGGTTTTGTCTCTTATAGATGAAAAACATTTAATTTTTACAAGAAAATATTTTATGATATACTGGTGCGGTACATAATAAAATCTCAGAAAATCATAATTTCTTTTGAAAAAAAAAACTACACAGATTTATATAATGTGCAAATATAGCTTTTGATTGAAAAAGGCAGCGGAGAGGAAATAACTTGTCAATGGTTGTCCAGATGTGACTAGAAGGTTGAAAGGGAATACCTAATATGTGCCGCACAAGAGCAATCGCTTCGGATAATATACGTTAAGAATCACTACAGTAAGACACCTGAAATATCTCTGTTGATTTTTTTATTTTCCTTCAGTAAGTTTTAAGAGATCAACGGGCTCCCTCCTGGAGCTAACACTTGATTCTGTTATGATTTAAATTTATATCCGAGGGCCCTTTTAAGAATAGATGATGTTCCCTTTATGGCTGCTATTTGTATTTCATTACATCTTGGTCTTCCAGGGATCGCTTTTAAGTATTTCTGCAGATTCTTATTTATTAAGCCAGTTGCTCCTATCACAACCGGTATAATGTTTATTTCTTTCTGAGACCATATCGTTTTTAGATCATTTTTAGGTCCTGATATTTTGTTATGTTTTCCCGTTCAGCTCTGTTAAGGCCGAAATCATTTGGAACTGTGACATCGAGTGCAGTTCTTTCAGGCTTGTTCCATATAACAATATCTGGTTTGATGGCTTTGTCTTTTATGTATCTGCCTGCCTGTATGTCTTTATCATAGAACACTGTCACATTTCTGTTTGATGTTATTGGTGGTGGTTCATGTTCCCAGATGTTCGGCGATCTATCAAGTTGCATCTCTCCACAAATCTTCCAATGGAGGTACTTGCATACTTTGTTGTGACGAGCAGTATAATGGCCATCTGCCAATAGGATTGGGCATGCAGACATTAGATAGCTTGCGCTTTACATCGCTGAGTGGCAAAACCTACGCTGGCCATTTTTTTAAATCCATTTGTGAGTAATCTCTGATCTTTCCCAGCTACAATAAGTCTTTCCTCATCAAATGGAAGTCCCCCACTCTTGAGCCATTGGAGTGAAGCATCTTTGTCTATGTAATCCTGGTTCAGCTCCTCTAGGAACTTCCCTGCTCGCTTATTTTGTTTCCATCCTTCTTTTCTTGTCTCTATCTCTATTTCGGTGTATTTTTTTCATTTGACTGTATAAGTAGAATGGGAAGAATGTACATCACCTCCTCCGTAGTTGTCGGAAGTTAGCTAAAAAGAGGGAGTATTAGAGGCGGCATGATAGTACTGCGACAAAGCTTCATTGAAATATTAGTAAAATAAAATAGAGTCCAAATACAATGAAAAGTGGTGATAATATGAAAGTATTGTGGAATATGAATATCCAATGTGATAATATGATTAGAAAGATAACACCGGATTTAATCTTGTTAGAATAAAAAAAAGCAGTTAAAATGTTTGAAGGCCAAACTTTAAAAAGCCAAAGTCGCAGAATTGTTAATTTAAAATGGCCGATCTGTCAAACATGGAAAAGGAAATGAAAACCACATCCTTATGATGTAGTTTCGTTTTCAAATATCATTATAACAATAAAAGATCATTTTTGTAATTCTCCGGGAAACGAAACTTAATTTAGATATTTAACAGCGCATTGTCAAGTTTGTTTTTCTGATAAAATATATATTTTCGTTTTTAAATATGTAAGTCAAAACAAATTTGATTATTTAAAAGAAAAATAATTCCCAATTACAAAATTAATATTTTTTAAACAAAAAAATACACAATTATTTATTAAACATTTATGCATATTAAACAGTTATATAATTAAAATGTATATTTTTGCAATTTAATAATTTTTCACAGAAACATTCTCGTTAAAAATATTTTTGTCATTTTATATATAGGTAAAACATATTACATTTGTACAAAACACACACACAAATTAAAAATAGTATGTGTCATTAAAATAACATTCTAAATTTCCAATGCAAAAAAAGTCGGTTTTTCTCACGCGTTGATCTTTAGTACAAAGGGAACTGATTTTCGAATTTCATTCGAACTAGTTTTTTAAGAAAATGACGCATGTCGAGCGCTACGCTCATTTGAATAAAAAATAAAAATAAAATGACGCATGTCGAGCACTACGCTCATTTGCCATAAAAAATAAAATAAAATGACGCATGTCGAGCGCTACGCTCATTTGCCATAAAAAAAGAAAAGAAAATGACGCATGTCGAGCGCTACGCTCATTTGCCATAAAAAAAAATAAAATAAAATGACGCATGTCGAGCGCTACGCTCATTTGCCATAAAAAAAGAAAACGAAACTTACACAAGCGATGGCGCCTGTCTATTTTTCGGATGACGGAATCAAGAAAGGAAAGGGAAAAGAAAAATATTTGTCTATAGACGTTATATTTGTATACATATGGCATTAATTTGCATATGAGGATAATGACTGCTTTGAAAAAGAATTAAATCGAAAAACAGGGCAGTCTTCTTTTTTTAGAAAGCTGAGAGAAAGAGACAGAGAGAAAAGGGTGAGATTACAGTTGAAGTCGAGAGTTGGCAAGAGAGATTTTGTACGATAATTTATGATTATTATTATTATTAGTAGTAGTAGTAGTAGTAGTAGTAGTATCTTTATTATATTATTGTTATTATTATTTTTATTATTTTTAGTAGTAGTAGTAGTTCTCAAGTGGCTTTCACGTAGGTCATCAAAGATCTCATTGAATACAGCCTGTGGTGTTCCCTGGAAACTTAGTAACAACAGGTCTCCCCAGATTTTTCAGTACTCTCCACCTCTTTCGATAAAATTTGCCAATTAATCTGCATTATCGCAACAGCTGCTTGCCATTGATTTCTCGTTGGCAGTGGGCATTGCCCTTTACTGGAATCTGAGTGGCAATAAGCCTCCCCAAGGTCCCAGTTCTCTTCACAGTTATACAGTGCAGGTCTGGTCAGTGCCCACTCCTCGGTCTTTCCTTCCTCCTTGACTACTTGACTATTTGATCTCACTCTTTGGGGGGGGCAGGGGGGACAGTGATGTGGTAATGGGGGATGGGGGTAGAGTTAGAGAACTTATACCTATGCAGCTTCAATGTTCTGGGTTTCATGTAGCGATTCATGTTTTTTCTCTGTAACGGTTTTTCTATTATTATTATTGTTATTATTATTATTATTATTATTATTATTATTATTATTTTATTATTATTATTATTTTCTAACATTTAGTCTCATTCACAACGATGTGTTATTTTGTCGGTTTTTTAATTCGTATGAGTTTATTATTCCTTGATGTGCTAAGTGAGCTGTGAACGCAATAGTTTCGAATTATTCCGACTGGGAGCCTGGTTTAAGGCATTGCTGATATGATTGAGAAGGAACCAAATTATGTGCCAATCAGCTAGACTAATTCTCCTATGATTTTAGGTTAAAAAGGATCCGGTGAATAAAATAGGAAAATCCGGAATTACCATCTATCTTCAAATGATCGTATTTTCTTCCAAGTGTAGCGACTAAATTTTTGACCCTTAAGAATCGCGAATCTATGCAGAAAGAGTGTCAATAGAAGTTCTACAAATGTGCAACCGCCATTCCTTTGTGTGTTCTGGGTAAAACACTTCGTATTTACATCTGCATATTTTACAGGATAGAACGATAAATTTGTCGCCTTTTTATTGAAAAAATCTATTCATATAACTTGATTATATAGTAGAGCTGACATCTATTCAATGTAGCCGCCTTCAGCCTCAATCACCACCTCGATACATGTCCGAAACTGAGAGGGTCACTTTTCAGCAATCGCCGGTTGAAGTTCGGCGAATACTCAGCGTATGGTGGGATACGCTTTGATGTTGTGCGAGATCATGCCCTCGACGTATCACAAGACGAAGTAGTTCAGTAGGTTCAAGCCGAGGGGGAGAGGGCCAGTGACAAAAGGGTATAAAGTCGTAACACTTTTTGCTGAAACCAAGCCTGGGCCACTTTGGACGTGTGGGTCAATTTCAGGTCGTGCTGCCACACCTAGGGTGCGCCAGCGGAAACCTCGGTATGACCACACTCTTCAGCGTATACAGGAACATTTTTGGTGTTGACTTTTAAGCTGACTTTGAAGATGTGAGGTAACATGATGTGGTCCTCACTTGAAACCACACCAAAGGAAAATCTTTTAATCACTCTGGCCACGTCCTTTTTATTCGTGGCAATCTAGCGACGCATTTGAGGGTGCTGACAATGGTCCTTTTGTGATAACTTGGATCGTTAGAGATCATGAGTTGTACAGCGTTGGATCTTCTATCTCGCTTGTTGAATATTGTATCATTTTCAGCCAGGTTAGAAGACTTCTATCGCTCTGGGATTTGTACACCATTAGTACATGGTCTGTAACAAAAAAAGGAAACCGATTTTCATCAAAGCAAGATGTAACCATGTCGCCCATTTTTAGGGCGACAATTTTATTGTTTTAGCTTCTAGCTGTTGTTGCCAGAGAAAAATTCCTGCAAACTTGCAGGTCGAATAAAAACAAATTTTCACTAACATAAACTGCTTCTTGCCTATTTTGTAGTCTTTTTTAAATGTTAATTCTAATTTGAGAAAGTTCATATTTCCCCCAGATTTTCTCTTTATTGCAACAATGCTGTAACTAGCGGGACCTGTGGAAATTCCACAGCGGACTCATCCATATGTAATATATTGATGTTGGCATTCTGTAGATGTTCAGTGTAAATGGAGACGCTCTGATATTATTTAAGCTTCTTTGTTAAAACCTGCAATAGTACTAATATGAGCAAGCACAGACGCCTGGCAAAGCCCAGTTGTAAAGTACGCTTAAATATGATATTTTAATTCTTGCAGATTTCATATATATTATTATAGACTTAATATTCTATCGATTTTTATATATTAAAAAGTTGCGATTTCAAAAATAAAAGAATGTATCCATATGACTTAGGTGCATTAGCTTGAATCGAAACCGAAATAAAAAAAAACATGAAAAAAAAATATATATACATACATATATAAGCGAGATAAGACACTGATAGAATTCAGATGAAAAATCCTGATAGATATTACTTGAAGTAATACTTTCAATGAGATCCTTACCAAAAAGGAAAAGCTCAATATTTAATTTTAAAGTTTTTTAAAGTTAACAAAATGTTCAGCTGCGAATGGGCGCTATTTTGCTTTTCAGCACAATTATTGAAAATAGTTTTTGAGTGGTTGTGGACAAACTGCATTTCATTTCCTCTGATGATATGTGTCATTGTTGAAAATGCATGGATTAAGGAAATTAAAAATAACCCCTTCTATATATTCCTTTGTCAAGCAATAAATTCTTAAATCGAATATACGCTTCTATATGTTGTTGTTTTTTTCAGAATTTAAAATTAAACCACGAAACTTACATACACACACATACACACACACACACACATATATATATATATATATATATATATATATATATATATATATATATATATATAACTTGAGTTCCTTCAGCCATAATCGAAACCGATACCAAAACTTATGAATAATTCTTGATAAACTTATTTATAAAAAAAAATGACTTAAGTGCCATCAACTACAATCGAAACCGAAACCAAAACTTATGAAGAATTCTTGGTAAAATTATTTATGACAAGAAATGGAAGTACATGCCAATTAAACGACCCGGATGTAAGCTTGACACCGAAAATAACACACACCCTATCGTAGTAATATATAGATATTCCGAGATGGATTATTCGCCGTGAACTAAAAAAAAGTTTCCTCTCAAAATAGAAGAAATAGAATTATATTAATAATCTTTATTTATTTTGATGATATTACTTTCAATAATATATCATAATTTCTTTTTTCTATTTCTCTAGCGCTATCTGTACGTCCCTCTATGTGTCCTGACGTATGCATTGATATAATTCTATTATATATGACTACATAATATATTAAAACTTGTCTGAAACTTTACATTTCCTCAGGCCATTTAATTTGACGAATACCAATAGAAAAATCAAATAAAGAAATTAGAATTGATTGGAAAATATTGCGAGGATTAAATCAAATTCTCATATAAAAAATTGTATAACACAGATTTTTAATCAATGGCTTCTTTTTTTTACATGAGGGGTCACCACTTATCAAGGCCCGAAGGCCACTCAGGGATAAGGGTTATTGCGTGTACAGTAATCAATGAGAGAGTATTGTAGTAATCATTAGTATTGGGGGTTTTGATAGAGTGTCTTACTTAAGGGGGCAGTTTGTCAGGAGTTTGTTTATGTTGGACTTGAAGACGTCCAAGTTGTAGTCAGGTGGGAAACAGGCAAGCGGCAGAGAGTTCCACTGGCATGCAGTTCTAAGAAAGAAGCTTTGCTCATGGAATCTACGTTTGGATTTAGCCACAGATAAAGAGTGGGAAAAAATATTGACAGTAGTTTCAGCCAGGCTTCAAATAATATTGAGATTATAATAGGTGTGGCTCTATGTATACATTAAAATTATTGGTTTAAGATTATATATATATATATATATATATATATATATATATATATATATATATATATAGAAAGATATAAAAATATATGTGGCACTTAAGCTACGCAGAATATTCCGCGTTTCATTCTCGTGAGAATTCGTCAGGCTTATGCTCACGAGAATGAAATCCGAAATATTCTGTGTAGCTTAATTACTATATATATATTTATACTTTACTACCTAGTTCTACGTATGTATTGAGCACTGTTGAAGTAAATACTGATTATTTACGCATACGAGGGGCGTGCAATAAGAAATGCCCCTGACTCACTTCCCTTAGTAGTAGATCAACGAAACTTGGCACAGTTATTAGTCTTTCTCTAGATAGGAAGCACCCAGAGTTATGCATTTCTCCCATCGTTTGATGTAGCTCTGGAGACCGTTTTTGTAGAACACCCCAGGTTGGTCCTCCAACCACGATGTGACTTCATAAATCAAGGATGCATCATTTGGGAAACGCTTTCCGTTCAAAAACAACTTCATGGCTGGGAAGTGGTGAAAGTCAGAGGGTGCAAGGTCAGGAGAGTAGGGAGGATGAGGAAGGATTTCATAACCACACGCTTGTACTTCTGATCTGGCGACATGCAAGTTGTGGACCGGGACGTTTTCCAGCAGGAGGAGGGTACCTTTGCTGATCTTGCCTCGCCTCTTGATTTTGATAGCTTCCCTTAATTTTCTCAAAAGTGAAGCATAATAGGCTCCTGTTATTGTGGTACCCTTGGCCAGAAAATCTGTCATCACTACTCCGTCCTGGTCCCAGCAGACTGTGAGCATGGCCTTGCCAGCGGAGGGCTGCACCCTTACCTTATTTGGAGATGGTGAGTCCAAATACTTCCACTGCACTGACTGGGCTTTGGGCTCTGGATCATAATGATGGACCCAGGTTTCATCCTGTGTAATCAGTCTTTTGAAAAACTTTGACTCATCTTCTTGGCACATCTCCAAATTCACCTTCGAGCTCTCGACGCGTTATCGCTTCTGGAATGGTGTGAACAACCTGGGAATCCATCTGGCAGACACCTTATGCGTATGCAAATAGTTATGAATGATAGTTTCCACAGACCCTGTACTAATCTTGACATCTTGGGCTATTTGGCGAATAGTAATGCGCCGATTTTCCAAAATGGCAGCCTCAACTTGACGGACAGATGCCTCATCAATGGCAGAAGGGGAGGCGACCAGGTCTGGGAGCTGTTTCCACATACTTCCGGCCATGTTTGAATTCACGATGCCAGCGTTTTACAAGGTCATATGATGGGGCATTATCACCATCAGTTTCTGACTTTTACTCTCAAGCTCGAGCATTAAGGGGACCATCCATCACCCAGAGACTAATTTTTGCACGTTTTACGGCCATAAAATGTCTTGATAAAGGTGCAGTATATTTCCACTCTAAAAACATCCTTTAAAATTATAACTATTACAATTTTTGGAATGTGATAAAAAATTTTGGGTGGAGGTACTTTGCTATATTAATTTTGGTAAAATTAGCACGACTTTATGGACACTTTTTGGGGGGGTTCTATAGGTTTTCGGGTGTGCTGAAAACGAATATCACATTTAAATTTTCCGTCTAAAAGTATTATTCCGGGTGTTAAGCAAAAATATACACGCTTGCGCATAAAACAATGGCCACTACTTATAACATAAAGACTTACATTGCTTAATACTCGGAAACATACTTATTTGCAGAAAATTATAATCTTATTTTAAATGTAGATATTTTTGATTTCATTTTTTGTATCCATCGATACAGATTTGAGAAAGCCAGACCGACCCCTTGTTTTTTTTTCTTTGGCCCCTTTTCTTTACTGTAAAATGCATTTTACTTTTAAACATGAACGATAAGAGTCTTCCCTTTATAATATATATATATATATATATATATATATATATATATATATATATATATATATATATATATATATATATATATATACACGATGTATCCCATAAGTCAATTTACATTTTAAAAATTCAATAACTTTTTTCTATTAATATATTTTAATACCTCTTTTCAGAATTATAAAACTGAAACTTTGGAATTTTTTTGTATATATATGTTACATTACAACTACAAAACGAGTGAGGATAATTGAATTTAACTTTGAAAATGGATGGTCAATTGTTGCAATGCAAAGATCTTATATGCGCCATTTCAATGTTCAATATCCTCTTAAAAGATATGCTATTGAATTTGTTCAACGTCAGTTAGTAAACATGCCAGGGTATTGGTGGCAAACAAAATGGAGCAACTGCACATACAGCTAGAGCAACAATGTAGTTGTTAACTGTGATGTTTCAGGATCGAAAAATCTCTTGAAATTTCGATTTTGAATTGCCTCCACGTTCATCTAATTCGACAGAACTAGACTTTTGACTTTGGGGATATCTTAAAGACAAAGTGTATGCAAATAAGCCTTGAAGCATCCAAGAACTTTAGACAAACACACGCAGGAAATTCTTTCCCTACAACTTCCGATGTTAAGAACTGTCATAAAGAATAGCTTAGAAAGAGATCGACTTTGCAAATCCGAGAATTGAGGCAACTTAAGAGACATTATCTTTGGTAATTAAGTCAAAACAAATTTCCACACTATAAACTGTGTAATAAAAGAAAAAGCCTTAATTAAATACAGTCATTTAAGAAAAAGTTATTTGATTTTCAAACTGTAAAATGACTTATGGGCCACACACTATATATATATATATATATATATATATATATATGTGTGTGTGTGTGTGTGTGTGTGTGTGTGTGTGTGTGTGTGTGTTTATTTGTTTTTGTTAGCGATAATTTCTTGAATGAATTCAAGTATTTATACGAAAGTGCATATTTTTACCTAAATGCGTGTTGGGAAATAATTTGACCTTTGACCAATCTGGTACCCCCTACATGGCGAGCGGCATATATATTATTTTTATTCTTAAAATATAATTATCCATTGACACGTGTTTCGTCGTCCAAAATATATATATATATATATATATATATATATATATATATATATATATATATATATATATATATTTGTTCACTGTTTTTTGGGAAAAAATTCCAACAAAGTGCTCGATTACAAAGAAAAAAATTTTCAATATAAGAGTTTAATATTTATTTATACTTGTACAGAAGGTCAGAAGAACATTGGTACCATCGGTTTCAAGCCTAACATAAGGGGGACCAGTTAATGATACATAGTAAATAATGTTGGGCTCTCGTTGTTTAGAATAATGTTGGGCCATGTTGTTTTCTGAGAGATTAACTGGACCCCCTTTTTAATAGGCTTGAAACCGACGGTAGCCATGTTCTTCTGACCTTCTGTACAGCTATATATATATAAACAGAGAAAGAGAGAGAGAGAGAGAGAGAGAGAAACAGGCAGACAGAGATAGAAACAAAGACAGAGATTAAAACAGAGACAGAGAGATAGATAAATGTGTCTATATATTATTTTATGTATTTATATAAAATTTTAGTTAAATATGTTCAGTATTTACTTCGACAGTGCTCAATGCCAAATTAGTAGTAGTAGTAGTAGTAGGTGATAAGTTTTGAAAATATATACACTAAGTATGTGTGTATATATATATATATATATATATATATATATATATATATATATATATATATATATATATATATATATATATAGGGTGACCTAAAAAAAACAAAAGCTAAATGGAGGCCATCTAGAACATATGCTGTAGAACGGAGAAAAAAAGCCAAAGACCCTAGTGTTCTGATGCGATGTTTTGAATATAAAAAACTAAAATAAAAGTTTCATTTTATTCAGACAAAATACTAAAAACAGGGCCTAATTAGAGTTAGGGCCTGTTTTTTTTTGGGGGGGGGTTAACCTGTATTACCACTTTTTGTTTTATTCCGTATTTAAATGTATTCCTTTTGTCGTAACACATGCTTTTAAATCCACTGAGGTGATTACTATTGGGTTTTCCTTGGAAAAATTATGGTCTCGTAATACGAAAAACGCCGAATAAAAACAGCATTTGTGTCCAAAGAAAGTGAACGGTCACCAATAGAGTGGAAAACAATACGGGGATACATCAAATGAATAAACTATAATGACCCTTTCGATTGTCTAACCTTAATTTAAACCTACGTAACCTCCGGATGGCGGTGGTCGTAACAGCAAAGACGTCAGGTTTTTTCCCCGGACTTTTTCCTCCTTTGCGGTACGGGTTCCAGCCTGCCTTCATACTACCACCTTTTCTTTTTTGATCAACATACACATCCAAACACCCGGGCAACGCCGGGATGAAATGCTAGTATATATATATATACATATATATATATATATATATATATATATATACATATATATGTATATATGTATATAATGGCTTGCATTAAAGTTTAAAATTCCAAAGTCAAGTATAATGCTTCAATTGTGCTTTAAAGAGAAGCATTTATATGCAAGTGGCCTATCTTAGCAAAGAACCTACTGTTGAGTTTATATCTCTGGCCTTACTGCTTGTGCAATGATACTGGCTTGAATTTAAGTTTAAAATTAGAAGGAAAGTATTATAGTTCAATTGTGCTTACGCATAAAATCATTACGAACGCTCCCTGTCATATCAACGAAATTGCTGTTACTTTTATACGCCGGGTCTTTCGGTTTGTGCTGTAATAGAACTTCTCAAATGAACTTGTGACGTTAGGCTGTGTAAATTATTAACTTTAACTTTAATTATCATTGTTTAGTAGAACTTAAACACAAACATTCATTTCAAATGCGCCCTTGTCATATCACAGAATCTACTATTAATTTCCTATGCATTAAATTTTTGCTTTTGTTGTGGTAATGGACTCAATTAACGTTGAAAATAAAAGAGTCAAGTATCATGGCTCAGTTGTGGATAAAACGGCCACATTTATTACGAAGGAGCCCCTGTCATATCGAAGAGTCTAATGTTGATTTTATAGGATGAGCCTGACCGATTGTGTCGTAATAAAACTTATCAAATGCACGTAATGTTAGGCTATATAAGGTGTTAACTTTAGTAAAAATCGCCTTTTCTTTCTTTCATTGAATTGTTTCGATTATCGATACTTATCGAAGATATTCCAATACAAAATCTATCTAAGAAGAGGCACAGCAGGTACCTTCGAGTGAAAGTTCATAAAAAATCGGCACAACTGTTTTCGAGTTCATAGGAAACAACCTCACACACACAGAAACACACAGACAAAATTCCATACAAAACTCAAAGAAAATCAAATTACCTCCTCCCTTGAGGCTTGCATTTACTAACATCCGTGGGCTTAGAACTAATTTAAATGACGTTGAAACATTTCTCCTAAAAAACACCCCAGATATCTTAGCACTAAGTGAGACTAACCTACACTCCTCCATCCCCTCTAACTACTTTAACATGCCCGGATATCTCCCACTCTGCCGTAAGGAATCTGACAGACATATGCACGGGCTTGGAGTTTATATTCGAAACACCCTCCCCCATAGTAGAGAAAGAAAACTAGAATCGGACGTCAAGCCTTTATGTGCTTTAGACTTAACATGCAACATAATAGTAGTTATTCTTATTTTCTCTACCGTTCTCCCTCAACTCAGGACTGTATCCTAATAAACAACGTCTCTGACAGCATAGATACAGCACTTTCCCTCAACACTAGCGCACAAGTTCATGTATTTGGTGACTTCAATGTCCACAACAGTAACTGGCTTGGATTCTCAAATTACACAGACGCAGCTGGTGCTACAACACATAGCTTGTTTATATCTCATTCCCTATCACAGACGGTTACGGTTCCAACCCGTTTCCCTGACCAGCAAGAACAATGCGCATCACTTTTAGATCTGTTTCTGACAACAGTTCTTGATGATTGTGTTCCAGATTGTAGAACGTGAATTAATTTGATTCGTCGGTGCCTATCAGTAGCTTTTATTATTAGAATTTCCTAACTTTGAGAAAGCATATCCTCATTAGATATAAAAAATATTGCAATGTATTCGTTGAAAAAACATATTTCCTTTTATTATGAAGTTCAGTTTCACAATTACACGCATTACACGTTTTTGTCCAACTCATTTATTTACATTTCCTTAGTAATTCATTTAAGGATGCTCTCACTTATCGCATTTTTGGAATATACAGAATATAGTAATTTGCTAAAACTAGGAATTGCTGTGATTTTTGTCCACTTGGGAATGCTGATCATGTAGTGACAATAGATGAAAGCACCCTAAACTCTAGAGCCAAAATGGAGTAGCACTGTTAAAAAAAAACAAAAAAACGAGAAATTATAAAAAGGCCGACTGGGAAGCCATCAGGGATGTCATTAGAGACGCCCCATGGCGAAATATCTTTTTACTTCCTGCTGAACAGTGCGCACATGAGACCATTGAATGGTTCAAAACAGCAATTGAGCACATGTCCCCACGTCGAAATTCTATAGCAAGCCCCACTCTCCCCAATGGTTTACTTCCACATTTGCAGCTGCAATCGCGAAAAGGCAGCATGGGTACCACATATTTAATCGACATAAATCCAATTCAAACAGACAGAAGTATATAGAAGCCAGAAGTAACTGTAAGAAAGAAATAGCGACAGCTAAGAGAGAATTTACTGAAACCACCCAAAAAGGCATGGAAGCACAGAAATTAGGAACTGTGACCTCTGGAAAATCTACAACAGTGTAGTAAATAATGGGCAATCAACAATTCCCCCACTATCCAACAATCATGAAGTTGTTTGCTCAGCAACCGAGAAGGCTAACATACTTGCCAGTCGGTTTGCCTCCAACTCCACACTAAACCCTGCTAACCACCCTCTCTCAGACTTTCCTTTGCGGACAGACGGCACACTTGACGATCTGAAAATCACCTTTTCTCAGGTGCATGCTATTATAAAAAATCTTGACACTGCAAAGGCATGTGGACCCGATTTCATCCCGGCTGTGCTATTAACAAAGTAAACCGCCGAAGTAGCTCCAATCCTCTTTAAACTTCACAACAAATGCAATCATGAATCTTGCTTTCATGCCTGCTGGAAAACTGCTTCTGTGGTACCAGTTTTTAAGAATTCTGTCGAAAGAACTGACCCAGAAAATTACCGCCCCATTAGCCTCCTCCCACTTTTCGTCAAAATATTTGAGTCCATAATTAACCAAGCTCTAGTCCATCACCTTACAGATGCTAAACTTCTTAGCGACCAACAATATGGATTCAGGCAAGCCCGTTCCACAGCAGACATTCCAACTGTAATCTCCGAGCGTATATACCATTCACTTGACAAAGCAGAGGAGGGTAGAGCGGTAGCTCTAGATATATCTAAGGCTTTTGACAGGGTATGGCACGAAGGTCTTCTCAGGAAAATCAGATCATACGGTATCACTGGAAGAATCTTTAACATAATTCAATTTTTCTTAGATAAGAGAAAAATCCAGGTTGTCCTTGGTGGCCGTACATCCAAACAATATGATATAAATGCGGGAGTGCCTCAGGGGTCTATCCTTGGACCTTTATTATTCTTAATAATCATAAACGATCTCCCTGACAAAATTGTCTGTGAGATGGGTATATATGCTGATGACACCACGCTCTATAACAGACACGACAGGAAAACAAAGGAACACATATCTAAAGAAATGGCAGAAACACTAGAGAATGACCTTCTGATCTGTAGTGAAATAGGGACAAAAATGGATGGTCACATTCAATGCTGCTAAGACCAAACTTGTTTCCTTCAATAACTACAAGAAACCTTCTCTACCACCAATAGCAATGACCAAAGACTCTTTATCTGAAAGTACATATTTTAAACTCCTCGGCCTAACGTTCACAGGAAACATGAGTTAGAAAAATTACATTGAGAGTATTGCCAGAAACGCTGGAAAAAAGGTAGGTTCTCTCTACCGTGCTAGAAAGCTACTAACGCCTGAAAGCACCCTGTACCTCTATGAGGCCACTATTCCCCCATGTATGGAATATTGTTGCCATATTAGGGCTGGTGCATATGCTACTATCTCACTCCTAGAGAGGGTTCAAAAGAAAGTCGCCAACCAAATATGTCCTGAACTGTCATCCAAGCTTCAGCCTCTGTCCCATCGACGTAATGTAGAATCCCTCTGCCTGTTCTACATGTATTTCAATGTTAAATGCTCTGACGAACTGCAAGCACTTGTGCAGCAAAATCCCAACCCTTCACAGTTGAGATCCCTAGATGTAAGAGAGCTTTCTACTCCAGTAGTTCCTTCCTCAGAACCGCTGGACTTTGGAATTCCATTCCGAGTTCCTGTTTCCCCAACTGTACTGACATGTAGAAGTTCAAGAGTGAAATGAAGCGACGTCTTGCTGCCCAACTCCCCACATAGTATCCGTGTAGCTTATGTCCCTGATAGTAGCCCCTACCACAAAGTGGCAATGTGCCTTGTTTGGAGTGAAATTGCAATAATTAAAAATGATATAGCATATATCACTATGGAGTTGACTAAATTATAAAAGTGTTCTATTGTAAGCTGGGCAAGAGCTCAATTAAATAGTTTTTGTTTTTAATACTATGTATATTCGTTGGGAACAACTGCACTATACAAGTAATCCTAGATATAGGAATATACGTTAGTTTTTTTTTTAGTTTAGTTTTGTTTTCAAGGTTCCGAAATTCGGTTACAGAATAATATCAAAGGCGATTTTTCCGCGATGAACAGCTGCGGCCTATTCTTCCTTAATCTAAGCCGACAAAATTGATTTACTCGGGTATCACGTCAACAGATATTGAGGTTGAATGATGTCTCCATCTGCTCGTAAACGAAACTCAAACATCTGGTTATTGCTTCTAGGAATTATTCTATTTATATTAAGTATGCTTGTATGATTATTTATGTTTATAGGTATTTATGTTATATATTATTTAAGATAACGTCAATGGTTGGTAAAAACGGACAGAGTTGTCGACTATCAAATCGGTGGATGAAAGTCTGACCAGTGGTTAAGTGATGTGTTAGCCTCGCCACACTGTAAAGTTTCGATACGAGGAAGCTTTCTATGAATGATAATATATATATATTAGTATTATTATTAGTATATATTCGTGGCCTACCAAGGCGACAGGGGAGACAACCAAGCAAAGAAACCCCTAAGCAAATTCATCGCAAAGCAGCAAAACTGAAGTTAACCTGCCAGGACACTATATATACAAATGCAGTAAAAATTGGGCATATTTTATTGGTTAGAAAGAATATATTCTCATTTCTCATTTTATGGTCATAAAATTTTAACCATAGAGTAGTACTGCAGTCTTAAACCAGCCTGGAAATTTTCATGTAGTTTCGTCTCATAGAATCTTTAATGTGGGCAATACAATATTCTATTTGGCTACGAGTATAGAATTATCCATATTATATATATATATATATATATATATATATAATGTATTTAAATATTAATTATTTATTATTAATATAGTATTAATATAGATGACTTACTTTCATGCACGTAGTAACTATTAATTAATAATTAATATTTAAATAAAATTAAAAAAAGTAAATACGCCATAAAAATGTGGGTGAAGAAAAATGTAAACCAAGGGCAAAGTACTCCTTACTTATAATATAAACGCTCGGGTAGCGAAGTAAAAAGCAAGAAATTAATCGCTAATTAAAAATAAATATTCAACAATCTTATATATATATATATATGTAGAGAGAGAGAGGAGAGAGAGAGAGAGAGAGAGAGAGAGAGAGATCACCTTTTTGGAAATCTTATATGTTCAAAACCTCAGGGACTGTGGATCAGAATTTAACAATGAAAAACTCTTTGGAAAGTTAATGATTTGATTTGTATAGTGGGTTTAGTGGATTTTGCTTTTAAGGTAACGCATTAAGGGGACCATTCATTATCCAGAGCCTATTTGGGGCACATTTTTACAGCCATAAAATGTTTTGGCAAAGGTGCAGTATCTTTCGACCCTCAAAATATATATATATTTAAATCACGACTATAATAAGTTTTCGAGTACGTTTAAAACGAACATAACCTTTAAAATTCCAGGGAATAAGTAATTTCAAAGATATAAAAAATTATAGTTTAAAAAGTAGATCACTTTTCTATATTAATTTTACCTAAATTAAGCACCCACTATACGGCCACCCTTTTTGAGGGGGGTGGAACTGTTACTTTTTAGAGGCTGTGTTTATTATTGCTTGGTAGACCAACACAAAACCTACCTTAAAAAATTGTTTTATATAGGTTTTCGAGTGTGTCTTAAATTAATATCACTTTAAAATTGTCCGAAAATATTTCTTTTTTCTGGGTATGAAGCAAAAATATGTCACCACTTATATAAAATTATATTGCTTAATACCCGGAAAAATACTTATTTGCGGAAAATTTTAAATAGAATATTCGTTTTCAGCACACCGGTAAACTTATAAAAACAAGTCTTTTTTAGATAGGTTTTGTATTAGTCTACCAGCCCACAGTTACAAAATAAACAGTTCCCTAAAAAAATAACAGACCCCCTCCCCAAGAAAAAAAGGTGGCTATTAAGTTGGCGTTCATTGTACGTTAAATTATTATGTCAAAGAGATCCCATGCATTTGAAATCATGATTTCTTCATATTTGTTGCTGGAATATTTAACGATTTTTGCGTATTCAGCACTCTCGACGACTTATAAGGATTTTTGAGGGGTGGAAAGCTACTGCACCTTTATCAATGTTTCAATCATAGTCACTTTTCCTACTTTTGCATATGAATTACAAAATATCTGATATTTCAGCAAAACATCTAGCCTTGTAAGAGGGGAGACCAAAACATGTTGCTATGGTTTCAAATGATCTGAAATAACAGCAAGGGGAGACTTGATTCCAAGTATTTCTCACATGTTATATCTCCTCTCTTTTTGTAATAGTGTACGATTATAAATATCTTCAGTATCAACTAATTCTTATACACTTTATAAAATTTACGTCAATAATTTCCTCCACCTTTTATCTATTCCTAAACCTAAACGTAGATTCCATGAACAAAGTTTATTTCTTAGAACTGTTGTCTTACTTTCCAGCTGAATACAATAGAGTGTTTTTTGGGTCCAACGTGAACAAAGCTTCTTTTTCAAAACTGAACGCCTGTTGAACTTTCTTCCGATTGCTTGCTTTCCAGCTGACTACAATATAGTTGTCTTCAAGTCCAATGAAAACAAATTCTTGAGGAGCCGTCCCCTTAAGTAATCCAATTTACCAAATTTAAACTACTAACGTCTTATTGACTACCGTATACTCATTAACCTTTATCCTCGAGTGGCCTACAGTCTTTGATAAGTTTTGACTTCTTTATAAAATAAAAGTTCTTAAATTTAGCAAGCAAAACATTATATATAGATTGATTTTGACCCAGAAAACAGCAATTCTTATCGTGTTTTCTTTTTAGAATCAGGAGGACTAAAGGATAAAATATGCGAAATGAGATTTACAGACGAATAATAACCTACAATTCAATTTTTACCCATGTTATAGATTAAAAGTGTATAGGCATCAATTGCCTGCGATATTCCGTTTATTGTAACGTCGTAAATCAGTGAGAGGAGCAGGGGGTCGACAAATTGCCTTGTTTAGTGAAAAAATACACGACTGAACGATAAATATCGCCATTAAAAATACAACATGATTTAGTTTGATGAAAACCGGTTTTCGTTTTTTTTTTTTTGCAGACAAGCTACTAGTTGGTCAGTTATGTTCCAAATCGCTAGAGCGATAGGAGTCTTCTAACATGTCTGAAACTTGCACAATGTTCAACGAGCAAAATTGGAGATGTGCCGCTGTACAACTCATGCTCTCAACCGATCACGGTAATGACAACGGAACCATTGACAATACCCTCGAAATGCATTGATGGATTGTCACGAAAAAGAGGGGCTTGCCCAGTGTAATGAAAATAAAGTTTCCGGTCTCGGTTATGGTCTTTTGGTGTGGTTCAAGTGAGGGCAACATCACTTAACCTCACCTTTTTCGAAGTCGGCTCGAAAGTCAACACCAAAGTGTACCTGAATTTGCTAAAGGAGTGTGGAGATCACCTAGTGCAATCATATGTCTTCTGGTCGCGCTTGGGTATGGTAGCAAGAATACGCGAGGGGCCACTAGTCTATATGGCCCAGGCTTGACTTTACCATGCGGTGCTACGACTTTAAACCCTTCTTTCACTGGGTCCCCCTCCTACTCCGACCTGAACCTGATGGACTACTTCGGTTTGATCATACATCGACATCATCAATATGACCTTCCACAGCACCAATGCCAGCCTGATCACCGCATCCGCCAAGTATTTTCCGTAATCTCCCCGGTGCTTGTGGAAAAGGCATGCTCCCAATTCCGGACCCGTATAGAGGCGCTGATTGAAGCAGAAGGCGACTACATTGAATAGATATTAGCTTTACTAACATATTTAAGTTACATGAATTGCATAACTGAATTTTACAATAAAAGTTTTAAAATAAAAATGTAGCATTGTTTTCCTTAGGGCGACAACTTTATCATTCCATCTTGTAATAAAAGAACACTAAAACAACAACAACAAAAAAGAAGATACAATCCCATACATGGAAATAAAGTGTAAAAATCTATGGAAAATAGGTATGAATTCAAAATAGACATTGATATTAACGCATACAAAAGAAATATAATAAAATGATTCACATATAAAAAAAATAAATAAAACAAGCTAAAGAAAAAAACAGAAATACGAATATGCTGAAGGGAAAATAAAATCATACAAAATACATGTGCGTTCTATTGGTATTAAAAATACACTTAAGAAATCGAAAGTAAATTAAAATATTAGATAAAGAAAACACAAATAAAATAAACTACGGCCAAAATAAGTAAAAGAAAAAAAAATGAAAAGTATACCAAATACAAAAAAGGCTAAAGATATTAAAAATATAAACCTAATAAAAAGGAGAATATAAATATCCCGAAGAAGCTAAGATGTCTACTGGCAAAAAATAAATAAATAAATAACAAACTGTAATTTATTTTCTGAAATATATATATAAAAAAAACGGAAGAATATAGCTTGGGTGATTACGATAACAGAGCGACAACAGATATAAAAACAACAACTTTTTTTTTTAAATACCATACGTTTACATAATATCTATCAGAGCATATCTCTATCTACAAATTATTATATAAAAGAAAATTTGACTCTGTGTGTGTGAGTGTGTAAGTTCGTTCCTTACGGACTCGGAAACGGCTGGGTAGATTTTTTTTTTCAAGTTTTACACGAAGATACTTCATGCGTCTGGGATGTACCAAACTTTGATAATTACAAAAATCCGAGTAAAGAGGGAAGTGTGATTTTGGCCAAAGTTCATACTTTTATAAAAGCTTACATCACAAATTCACTTGAGAAGTTTTAACATCACACAAGCATAATGTGTCTCTAATAGAATCCTTTCACAGGATGAGGCAGAGCAACTTTCTTATTTAAATGTACGCCCTTAAGTGATGGTAGCTCCAAAGATGTTAGCGATGGACTTATTAGAGAGAGTGGGGGACTAAAGTTTGATTGTTAATATGCGTTATTTTATTTCAGACACACACACAGCTCGCGCGTCAATGACTGTTTTGCAGCAGAATTTCCCAGGACAACGTATCTCCTTTAGGGCAATCTACATTGCCAGCACGGTCAACTGAATTATTATCATATGTCTATATTTATGGGGATATCTGAAATCAATTGTTTACAACGACCGCCCTAGTAGCTTACCTCACCTGAAAACAACATTCGTCGAACTATCGCCGATATACCCATCGAAATGCTGGAAAGAGTTGACCGAAACTTTAGAGTTCGATTAACTTAGTGTATAAAGAACAATGGACGCGATCTTACTAATAGCATGTTTAAAAACTGGTGAAAATAAAACGTACATGTTGTACTAGTTGTAGTTTAAGGAATTATATGTATATCTGTATTACGTGTTTTAATTAATATTTCAAAGAAGTATGTTAATCTGCCCCGCCTGTACGACCTAACATCATCCATTGAGAAATTTTAACATTACGCAAGCATAAATATACCTCCAATACAACCAAGTGAAAATTCGTTTCTAAGACAAGAACGCGTTCGGAATGAATATTCTTTTTTATAGAACAACTAAACCATGATGCTTGATTTTTGTACGTTCCATCCAAGTGACTGCGTAAAAATATTTTCATAAAACCAACAGTTGGTTCTGTTGATAAGGCAGGGGCGCGTTTGAAATGAATGTTCTTGTTTAGGGCACAATTGAACCATGATACTTGACTTTTGCATTTTAAACCTCAAGAGAAGGCATTATTTACAGATAATTTTACAAAATCAACAGTATATTCTCTACAGTGCAATTCAGGCCACAGTGTGAACTAAGTAATTGCAGGGAGGCATGGGAAGCGGGAGAATCGGTGAAATCGAACCATTTTTAACATTAACTCGATTGATCTTTTCTATCAAGCGCACGCCCATCACGATTTCGATCAGCACGCTCAATACACAGAAAAGTAAGCGTTTAAGTCGAGATATATTAAGGACATTTTCACTAGTAAGTCTGATTTCTTAGCAAAGGTAAAAACAAAAACAACAAAAAAAAACACTTAATCAAGCCATATGGAACTCTTTATTCGAGGAGTACATATTATATGAGGATACATCTAGCGAGTCTGATAGCGCGCTATCATCTTTCTAGATGTATATGAAAAGAATACCGCTCCTGAATAACCAACGGGACAGTCTATTAAGCTAACTGAAGCTTCGACACCAGCCAAAAGAACACAACTCGATACAGGATCATCAACCGACGGACCAAGTAGACAGATGCATACCGTTATCAAGAGCCTCAGATTCGATGACGAATCTGATAATGAACATTAATGAGAAATTACCAAATGTAAATATGTATTATAAAAAGGCATGCACTGACATTCGTACTTTTATTGTGAACCTTTTAGAACATTTTCCACTTTCTCCCGCAGAGCACCGAGAGAAGTGGTCCCTTACTGGAACAGGCAATCAATCGAGTTGATTTAAAAAAAATGATCGATTTCACTGAGTTCGGTGGCAATAGAAGTATTGGAAGGTAACACATTTCTTGATCCTCATTCTATCACAGACAACACCGGGTCTCCATGCTTGCACGAAATACAATATAGAACATATACAAAAAATATGTCTGCCATAAAAAAGTAGAAAATAAATATAGTGAAAGGGATTAAAATGTTTACTACAGCACCCCCTCAAACAAAGACGACACAAATAGTAAAACGTACTTGTATTTTGTAAATTAAAGATTTTTGTAAAATCACTGGATGAGTGGTTACAAAAAAAATATTAAAAATTATTTTTTAAAGTATCATGCATCAACAGTGTGTTTTCGTACAAAATAATATAGACGAAAACAGAAAATATATCATTGCACGATACATAACAATGATATTATATTAGTACAGAATTTAATACAATATAAGAATCATTCATTATGAATAATTATAGATACGGTCTCTATTATAATACTAGCATGTGCATGAATTCAAACGTAAACAAAACATGATGTGAGTGCTATCAGCTAGATTCGAAACCGAAACCAAAACATAGCTTCATGATGGAAAATATGTCTACACCTTAAAGACTGAAGTTAATTTGTACTCTGCATGGTTGGATTGTGAAAAGAAGTGTGGATTTTTATTAAATACATGTTGAATTTCCATGAAAACAATGTTTTTAATAGACAGATGCAAGCAAGACAGGTCGGACTGTCAAGAGAATTTCATAAGTATATATATATATATATTTAGTAATGTGATTGATAATTTAAAAATCAAATTATAATTAAATTAAAAAATCAAAAAAAAAAAATTAAATTCATAGCAAACTGAGAAGCTATAGATAACATCTATATGAATACTTTAACCATAGTTCCTGATTTCAAAAGGCGATAAATTAAAAGATGAATCTGCCTTACTTTTAATGCTAGGTTTTATTTATGGTGTCTTTCACATTTAATAAAAAACCTTCACAATATTTGCTGACAGGAAACCTTGTTTATTAAAACTATGTGTAATAATTATTGTCCGTAACTTGATGTCTACCACAATAAAAACACTGTTTTCCGAAACGATCGTACAAATAATTGATTTTGTTGTTGTTCCTTCTTATGAAACGAATTTTTAATTTAATTATAATTTGATTTTTAAATTATCAATCACATTACTAAATATTAAATTAGCTCTAGGATATTTACCTATCGAGCTTATTATATATCTAAATTACAACGAGCACTTTTTCTTTCCTGTATTTTAATTAAACCTAGTAATTTCACTATTACATTAAAAATACATTCTGCTCTTTAGACTATTGTTCTAATCTCCTTTAAATTATATATATATATGTGTGGGGGGGCGTGTATGTATCTCTATATGCACACACACCCACACACGCACGCGCACACACCACACACACACACACACACACACACACACACATCTATATATATATATATATATATATATATATATATGTATACATATTTTAAGTTCATAGGAAGAATATGCTTATTGAATCATATTTCACCTATTATTTCTACGAATCATTTAATTAGCGAAGCTCCATGTAATTACATAGAATAAATGACAAAAAGCTTACATTCCAAATTCCAAGATGCTGTCCATTTTACCGTTTATTTCTTTTAGCATGTGAAAATGTTTAATTCCTGACAGCACATTTTTTTCGATTTTTCAGAATCATTTACTTAATTATTATGTCAACTTCTGACTTGAGTTCCGCCCATAATTCATAAGAAGAACAGGAACTCATCAAATTTCAAAGAAAATAAAAGAATATTGACATGATTACAAGATCAGACAATTCGGAAAAGCAGTTGCAATTGTGTGTCCGTGTTTTTTAGTTACACCATCTTTTAATTTAATATATATACTAGCAGGACTTGTGTACCGGCGTTGTCCGGAGGAAATATGCCCCCCATCCCCTCAAAAATAATAATTAAACTACAGTTGTTAGTGGGCCCATCTGCCGGTCCAGTAAATAGCGAAATACCGAAATACCGACGCATTTTATGTATATATATATAATAAGAGAGAGAGAGAGGAGAGAGAGAGAGAGAGATAATCGCGTCTTTTTTGTTTTGATTTGTTCCGAAATAATTACGGAATTACAGAAATATGTTGCATAAATAAAATTGCTGGAAAAAAAATTTGTTCGTGTTATTTCCTTCATTAATGGTCCTTTTTTCATTGTCTTTCGGCATTATAATTTTACAAACACAAAATCTATAGGAGCTCACCTCTTCAATTTAGTTCGGAGTAAGTAGTTTTAATATAGCCATATTCTCTATATAGCATTAATAAAGGTGACGTTCAAGATTCCAGTTAGGTTAAATTCATTTGTTTCTCACCTCCTTCACATTCACCTTAATTTTACGACATTTATACGTTCATTAAATAATTTTATCTGTCGACGAAGGAGATTTTATAGCTGATAGCGTGCTGTAAATTTTGTAAAAGAAAGACAGTAAACAGGTTATTTAACATTCTTCGAATGATTTTGTTCGTCTTGTATTTTTCGATGTTACATGCCTTTAATGGCCTATGCATTAAATGAAATTTACACAGTGCGAATTAATATGCAATATTGACCACCATATATTAATGTTGGAAAGCGTTCTTTTATAAAGAGGTAAACAGTATTCGGGAATATGAGAATTTTCAGAGTTTGGCCAATCAGAATGGATTGATTTGGGCGAGAAAGCCTTTATTATTTACGAATTGGACAATGGAAAGATTATGGTATGTGTGTGTATGTAATAGCCAGTTACAGAATCTGTGGAACGCGTGTTGCTCGGGAAGATGCAAGGTCACGACTGATCGATTTTTCTTTCGCTACAAACTGTCTGCTGCGTATACATTATATATAACTTAACCCACACCACTCTATACTAAAAATAACTTCCGTTTTGGTTTTCTTTTATTTGATTTTTTTTCTCTTTTATTTAAATATTTGCTCAGAATATAATAATAAGATTTTAACTTTTTCTCTTCATTAAATTCAATAAATGAGAGACTCGTAAAATATGCCTTAGCCGTTTAAAAAAAAACTTATAGTTTATTTTTAGTGTCTATATAGTTTTTTTCTTTTTAATTTTTAATCCATATTATTTAAATATCAAATTCTACCTATTTTAATAATCACTTTGTCTTGATTTATCATGGATATTTAGCTAATTTCAATACTCATTTTGAACGTCTGGATTTTACTTTATTTAACGTGTCTACCGATCTTGTACCGCCAAACAATGAGACAGAATAAATATAAAATTCCAAAAAGATTATTAACGCGTTACTCTGGATAATACATCGAACAGAATTGGAATTTACTCTCAATGGGAAATCTTTAACTAATCGGGAACATAATAACACTCGTCCAATTCTATTCAAGGATTATTTTTTTTTTACACGGTGATCACAACTTATCAAGGTCCGGAAGCCGCTCAGAGATAAAGGTTATTGCAAGTACAGTAGGTTAGTGTGGAGATTTAATGAGTGTTTACTTAAGGGGTGGTTCATCAGGAATTTGTTTACGTTGGACTTGAAGACATCCAGGTTGTAGTCAGGTGGGAAGCAGGCAGACGTGTGGCTCGTGTGTTTCTATTCAAGGATTACGATTTCATATTTGTTTCATCCCTTACTTTCTTTCTTTATCTCCCTTAAAAAGAATTAATCTTTGATATATTTTCTATGTGTGTGCTGAATAGCAAAATTATATCAGACCAAATTTAATATTTTGTTAATGACTCTCATCTGAAGAGATAAGGCTACAATCGAAAATCTATGATTAAAAGGAAATCACTTTGAATATTATATTCTTAGTTCAAATATTTATTTTGTTTTGAAAAATTATGTTTGTCTGAATTAAATAATTATGAAAAGCTATATATTTTTTATTTGCTCTATCTACGCAATTTTATTTGGCTGGGGTTGTCTTATATAAAAATAACTCCCCCAAATATTTTCTAAGGCGTAACCCACAATATTCATTAATCTGTGATCTATTTCATTTCATCATTCTGTCCCCTCTTTGAGTAGAAGCAGTGTCGTAAATAATCTCGCCCGCTACTTACTTAGCTTTAAAATGTGAAGCTCGGTGTTTGTTTTGTAACCAAGCGGTTTTAGCGCTAAAAGTGGTGGACGTATATGTGTTTAAAATCAGCAGTTTGTAAAGCTAATTTATGGGCGCCGCTCCCGGTGGGCCAATAGGTAGAACTGCCAACTATCAGTGCGATAGTTCTAGGTTCAATCCTCGGCTCGGGAGAGGGGCTAGTCTAGCTGCACTGGTGAGTTGTGATATAACGAAACATTGCTGTATGAGGATGACTCTCTCTCTCTGTATATATATGTATATATATATGTATATATATATGTATATATATATATATATATATATATATATATAATACAAACGCAAATTTGTATTTTAGTTTAGTTTCGATCTCAGCTCGAGTATTTTTTTTTACATGCGAAAACTGAACTGTTTACAAAAGAAGAAAGCTCAATGCTCGTATACATATGTCTCAGTTTCTTTATGCAATATTATTTATACAATATTTATGCGTATTCTAAAACCGTGCAACAATAGACGGCCTGCTAATATATATATATATATATATATATATATATATCTATATATAATATATATATATATATACACTTCTGATGAAAAGTTTAAGACCATTTGAAAATATTTTTTTTATACAACTTTCTAAGAAAATCGTTAAATTCTTTCCTACTAAGGGTTATAACAATTACATTCTTAAAGTTTAGGGAAAAAGCTGCATTCTAAACAGCAAGGAATTTACATTTTTATAGAATGCGGTATTTTACACTTGGTTAAAATTATCAGACCAGATGGATTTAATTGTATGAAATTGCAGCAAAAAACAAAAAAAAAAAAACTTAATAAATGAGTTCTACCTCCACTGGTTTTGATGACATCGAAAAATTTGGAGGGCTTGCTAAAAATGTGCGTTTCTATTAAGGCTCAATGCGATGTTGGTCTGAATTCTGAGCTGGTTTTCAAGTAGTTTGTTTTCTGTTGAACATTGTTTGCCATTCCGATAAACATCTCTTGTCATCCATTCTCAAAGATTTTTAATTGGGTTCAAGTCCGATAAGTATGCAGGATGTTCCAATAGATGGATCCAATTTTCTTGCAGAAATGTCTAGGTCGGTCGTGGTACACGTACTGCAGCATTATCCTGTTGAACTAAACATTTATCCTCAAACAAACGATTCCGTACCGTGATCAACGATGCTAACAAACCAGCTGCAGTCTGACGACACTACACAACATGAAGCTCCATCGTCCCTCTGTAAGAAAAAGCATCTTATGAGATAGATTAATGAGATAGATCAATACATCTTTTTTTTTAATCGAACCGTCACAGACAATAGAAGGTTAAACATTTTAGGAGTGTAGAAAGTTGACGTCACTTTAGTAGTCTCATATCCTTTCATCATAATTTAGTCCTCACATATTTCTGACACCGAGTTAAGAATTGTTCCTTGTCTGTGTCGGGTTGGTTGGTTGGTTGTTTTTGTTTTACGAATATATCAACCATTTTCGGGTTATTTAATGCCGAATCCAAAGATTTTAAAGAAAATTTTTTTTTAATAGAATATATTTGTTGTTTTCACGTCGGTTCTATTTAACCCATAGTTGGGACCCTAACAGGTACTACCACTCCGGGTTAGAGTGGACCTGGAAGCAATGGTAATTAAAGCGTGGCTCCACACTCCCCAAAGCCCACAAGCTGGGGTCTCACCACTGGATATAGTTTAAGGTCATATCCAGGACCCCCGTTGAGGGACTTTTACCATCTGCAGGGGGGGGGGGCAGTCGCGTATTCTAATGCCCCACCGGCAGGGCCCGTCTGTGTCGGGACTTATCCATTTCATACTTATCATTGGCTATTTCTTTTTTACTTTTAAGTAGTATATTTTGTAACTCCTTATATCGACTGAGCTCAACGTAAGCTGGAAGACAGCATTGCGAAAGCTGCTGCAAATTGGGTGAAGTCTCTCTATCGTGCTAGAAAGACTACCCACACCTGGAGAAACATCCTATACCTCTACAAAGCCAATATTCTCCCATGCCGGGAATATTGTTTCCACATCTGGGCTGGTGTATTTAGATTAGTATCTCCCGCTTGATAGCGTCCAAAAAATAGCCTTCAATTTAGTAGGTCCCATTTTTTCAACTGAGCCCAAAACCGTTGCTCCATCCCTG
>NC_136516.1:22454950-22462450 GCF_053919585.1 Euprymna scolopes | reverse complement strand
AAATTAAGAATAAAATAAAATAAACGTATATATTAATAATTAAGACTCTCTTTCTCTCTCTCTCTCTCTCTCTCTCTCTCTCTATATATATATATATATATATATATATATATATATATATATATATATATATATATGTTACATTATATCCGAAATAAAAAAAAACAAGAAACATCGTATCTAACTACACCAAGGCTGAAGGTAGGGCATCTTACTACAATCAAAGGATATCTACCATTTCCATAAACACACAAAAAGAAGGGTTGAACCGGATGGCAACTGTGCCTTTGTCCTGTAAGTTCTTGTCGATTGGCTATGTATTGACCACTGTTGAATGGAAAAATTTACGCATAAAATTATATTATCATATAATAATTTGTGTGAGTAAATGAAGTAATCATGCGTGTATATATATATATATATATTTCTATATATACGAATATATATATATATATACGAATATATATATATATATATATATATATATATATATATATATATATATATATATTAAAATAAGGGGGTAGTCACCAACAATGTGTATTTTTTAACATTATTTTATTATTCCGTGTCTTGGTTTTTCATTGGGAATTATGTTTGAATCAGTGTAATAATGTTTTTTAAGTGATTGAAATCGTTTTTACACGCGTTTCAGATGTTTTGTGATGTGTCCTCGTCAGAAATTATTTTCAAATAATTTCTGACGAGGACGCATCACGCAGAACGTCTGAAACGCGCGTAAAAACGATTTCAATGACTTAAAAACATTATTACAATGATCCAAACATAATTCCCAATGAAAAACCAAGACACAGAATAATAAAATAATGTTAAAAAATACACATTGTTGGTGACTACCCCCTTTTTTAAATATACATCTTTCTTTCGTTGGAATTTCTTAACCCATTATATATATATATATATATATATATATATATATATATATATATGAATATATATATATATATATGAATATATATATATATATATATATATATATATATATATATTAATTCTAATCATATAAATACCACGGTGGTGAATTAAAAGATATATCCATATTTAATTTGAGAGCAAACGAATCTCATAATTAAGGCAGACATTTTTTATAGCATGAGTAAAGTAGCCAAATTATTCAAAAGTAGGAAACTAGATCGAATATCTGAAAAAAATTTTCTTGTAATTAAAGAAGGTGGTGTTTGATCAAAACCTTCCCAGCGACCTTAAGCAACGGATTTGGTGCATGTACTCTATTTAAGAAGATTAGTGGACGTCAAACAAAGGACCTTCTTAATATGGAGCTTCATCAAGCAAACACATTTCATTTCAATTAAGACCAGATGTTGCTCAGAGCATTAATTATGAAAGCAGAGAAGCTTGGTTTAAGATTCGTTAAAATTAACCAGTAACGTTTTTACCCGTTGCGCCACGTGCTCAAGATCAGAGGAGAGACTTCACATGAATATGTAAAAACTAATAAAATATACACAATATATAAACAGCGCAATAATTACCTGACACATAACATAGATTATATAACATAGTACATATGAGCGCGTGGGAAAATGTCAACAGCAGCAAAAGATGGCCGGTTCGTGAAGATATTAGCAGCAGCAGTAGCCGAAAAAAACGAGCAAATGCAAATAAGGACGTGTGCGTGAGTAGGTAAACGAAAAACGCACCACGCCCTCTGGGCAGAAAGAAAGTCCACGTCGTGGAAAATTGACCTGCAAAAGAGGAAAGCATAGAAAAGCGTGTCAAGCAAAAATGAACAAGTAGCAGCGAGACACTTTTTTTTAAAACGAGGTATTTTATTTAACTAAGAAAATCAGTTTATTGTTTCTTGACCGTTATTATAACACGTGTTAAAATGTTGTGTTCCAAGATAGATTTATACATATATTTTTTTCGTGAAAATTTTTTTTCGCAGAGCTTTTTTTTATTCTCTTACCCAAAGTCTCGATTCTGCTCAATATCTTATACGTCATAACATTTATATCTCTCCTTGCTCATTGATAGCTTTTACGTCAACTACTCTAATAGTGTTCTTTAAACACTTGACTAAACTGATCATAACATTGTTCGTAGTCCTACGATTCAATTATCTCAGCAACATTTAACGTCATTTTTTTAGAGAACACTATTAAAGCAAACCCACTCTTTACTTTACTGTCTTATCTTATCTCTCCCCCTTCTCTCTCTCTCTTTATATATATATATATATATATATATATATATATATATATATATATATATATATATTTATATATATATATAATAAGAATAACAGTTATGTTTACCAAAATGGTCCAAGATGGCAAAACTAAAGAAAATAATAAATATAAAAGAATTAAAATGTATAAAATGATCTCAACCAGATATATATATATATATATATATATATATATATATATATATATTGAATCAATGACAAAAGTCTATATTCCAAAGTTCCTGACGTTGACCATTAAGTATTGTATCAATTAGTAGATCTATTTTGCCCTTTACTCATCAGAAGAAATAGCAAGAATCAAGCTATCAAAAAAAAAATGTAAAGTGCGTTTTGACATGATTAAAATCCAATTCAAAATAACGTAATGGAAAGGACCTTCTGAATATGGAGCTTCCTCAAGCCAAAACTGTTCATTTCAATTAAGACCAGATGTTGCTCAGAGCATTCATTATGAAAGGAGAGAAGCTTGGTTTTAGATTCATTAGAATTAACCAGTCACCTTTTTACCGGTTGCGCCACGTGCTCAAGATCAGAGGAGAGACTTCACATGAATATGTAACATCTAATAAAAGATACACAGTATATAAACAACGCAATAATTACCTGACACATAACATACATTATATAACATAGTAAATATGAGCACGTGGGAAAATTTCAACGGCAGCAAAAGATGGCTGGCTCGAGCAAATGCCAATTAGGACGTGGCGTGAGTAGATAAACGAAAAACGCACCACGCACTCTGGCCAGAAAGAAAGTCCACGTCGAAGATAAAAATCCGATTCAAAATAGCGTAATGGAAACATATAATAACGTCTTTATAGCTTCTGATCCAATTTTCGGAGTTTTAATCATGTCAAAACGCACTTTATTTTCTTTTGATGGATTGATTGTTGCTATTTCTTCTGATGAGTTAAAAGAGAAATAAATTAACTAATTGATATAATTAGTGATTGATTTTGTGCTACGAAACAGATACTGACAAGAATTGCAAAGGTCAACTGAATTAAAGGAACAAGTTGTAAGATGGTCAACATTATGAACTTTGGAATATAGGCTTTTGTCATTCATTCACTATATTGCTCTGTAATTAAATTGGGCTTCTGAAATAAGGATTGATATATATTATTAGGAAATAAAGTAGATTTGCACAAAACTATATACATACATATATATATATATATATATATATATATATATATATATATACAGTTGTGCGCAAAAATAATCGACCCCTGTCTAAATTTTCTTGTTTCGTTGAATCTATACTTCAAAAATCTTCATAACGCCTTTTAACGGCTAATTATGAATAAATTGTATATTTTTCAACAATAAATGAGGAAAAGTAATTCGAGATTAATAATATATATCAATTTATTTACAAAACATATAAATATGGATGTTGCAAAAATATTCGACCCCTTTAATTTAAAGTTTAAATAAAAGCGTCATTAAGTTTATTATTTTAGTCTGACCTTGTATTTATTTCCTATAAATAATATTTATGACTCTACTGAATCTAAAATCAGTTCAAATTGAACTTCAGTGCCATATTGAATGATTGAATAATTGTTTCAAGTAAAAAAAAATTCTTTTTCAACGTCAACAAATCTGCAACTATGACAAAGAACAAAGAGTACTCTGAAGACAATAAAAAGAAAGTAATCGATGCCTACCAGTCTGGAGAAGGTTATAAAAAATTTCCAAAGGTTTTTCTATACCACGGTCGACTATTATGTCCATTATCAAAAAATGGAAAGTAAAACGGAATGGTATCAAGTCTTCAAAGATCAGGTCGTCCAAGAAAAATTACGATACGTGGGGCTAGGAAAATTGTTAGACAAGTTTCAATAGACTCTAAATCTAACCTAAAGGACGTGCAGAACGATTTGAAGAATGCTGGGTCAGATGTACACTTGTCAACTATTCGTAGGGCATTAAATCGTGCCGGATTGCATGGACGTATTGCCAGAAGGAAGCCCTTACTTTCCAAAGCTCATCAAAAGGCTCGATTAAATTTTGCAAAAAAGTTCCTAGAAATGCCTATTGATTACTGGAATAATATAATTTGGTCAGACGAAACGAAAGTGGAACTATTTGGACGCAACCAGCAACGCTATGTTTGGCGAAAAGAAAATACTGCTTATAATGTGAAGAATACCGTTCCAACCGTTAAGCATGGAGGTGGATCAATCATGGTGTGGGGCTGTTTCAGTATAAATGGAACTGGAATATTAACCATAATCGATGGAAGAATGGATTCAGTAAAATATCAGTCCATACTGAAAGAAAATCTTGCTCCGTCTGCGAACCAGGTGGGGCATGGAAGGAGGTATACATTTCAACAGGACAACGATCCTAAACACACTTCAAAGAGCACTAAGGCATGGTTAAAGAATAATAAGGTGAAAGTTCTAGAATGGCCTTCTCAGTCTCCAGACCTAAATCCGATTGAGCACTTATGGCATGATTTAAAAATTGCGGTACATAAGAGAAAACCATCTAATTTGATTGAATTAAAACAGTACTGTCAAGAAGAGTGGCTTAAAATTCCAATGGACAGATGTAGAAGTCTCGTTAGATGTTATAGGAAACGTTTACTTGCAGTAATCAAGGTCAAAGGAGCTTCAACCAAGTATTAATGAAAAGGGGTCGAATACTTTTGCAACATCCATATTTTTATTTTTGTAAATAAATTTATTTATATTATCAAGCACTAATTACTTTTTATTATTTTTTGTTGAAAACTATACAGTTTATTCGAACTTAGTCGTTAAAGAAGGTTTTAAAGATTATTGAAGCATCCATTCAAAGAAATAAGACAATCTTGGTAGGGGCCGAATACTTTTGCGCACAACTGTATATACATACATTTATATATATACATATATATATATATATTCATATAGAACCACATACATTAACATATATTTACATATATATATATACATGTAAATATATCATTGTATATATGTATGTAAATGCATATATATATATATATATATATATATATATATATATATATATATATATATAGGCATGTTTGCGTGTATGTATGGATGTGTGGGTTGTCCAAAACTATTTTTATGCGTTGCACTTATGCTATTTTTAATCTTTGTTTGTACAATTTTTATTTATTGTTTTTTTTTTTAAGTAGTTACCTTATTTGCCAGGTTTTATAAATCTGTTTTTCAGACAGCATTCATCAATATGCTGCCATTTTTATGCACTAACTATGGCTGACAGATGATTGATAATCCCTGTGTCTCAATTTAAACATAGTACAAATGTACCAAGTTCTTCCAAGTCACTCTCTCTCTTTCTCTCTTTCTCTCTCTCTCTCTATATATATATATCAATTTATGCGTGAGTGTATATACTTAAAAACTAACTGTAAAAATATACATATGCATATGTATACATTATATATATATATATATATATAAATATATATATATATATATATATACTAGTGATGGAAGGATCCAAAATATTTTTCCCGATTCCGATACAATTACTGATCCCGTACTAAATTCTCGATTCCAATACAATTACCGATTCTTTATAAATGTCTAAATATTTAAATATAAAGTTTTATTTTGTCTTGATTACTGTAAAGACGCATCTTAAATGTGGATGCATTTTCTCAAACGTAAAATCATATTCGGGAGAGGGTGAACTAGAGATTTAAGTCTTACTCGAAGTTTAAATCAATGAACATGTATTACTTATTACTACAAGCAGTGGAAGATGTTTCTTAAACCAAAATCAAATAAAAGATATAATTAAAAGGATCGGTGTTGGCATCAGAAAATAGGCTAATTTTTTTCTGATTCCGATATCCCCCAAAACTCAGATTTTTCACATTCCCGATGCCGATTGCGATTAATCGTCCTAACACTAATATGTAGACACACACACACACACATATATATATATAAAGATATATATATACATATATACATATATATACATATATATATATATATATATATATAACATACGTGTCTGTGCATATACTTAAAAACTAACTGTATATGCCCAGCTTTGTCAGATCTAAAAAAAAACGTTATTATGACATCATCATCTTAAAGTCATCTGTTATATCGACTCATATATGGCGTCGTGTAATATTATGTTTTATATGTTATTGGTCACGTATGAAACAACATATATGACGTCTTATGTGTCGTTTTCAATAAATGACCTCGTCTGCCATGCAACGTATCACATATTTTGTGAACAAACCACCTTGAAAGCCAACAGAAAGGACTATGAATTTATTATAACAGAATATATCTCAATTTGTTCCATAGGGAAAACACCTTCTATCTCAGTCCATAAGTTCATACTAGCGACATTTTAATGACCCTCTAAAAAGCAAAACATATCAATACGTTTTACGTCTGATCAGGGACTTTTATTTTGGATTTTTGTCAATTCTATCTACCTCGCTCCCCCTATCTCTCTCTCTCTCTCTCTCTCTCTTCCTACGTTGTGTATCTATGTATGCATGCATGTATGTATGTATGTATGTATGTATGTATGTATGTATGTATGTATATGTATATATTTTGGGGTGGAGAGGGCTCCCGTAAGCCGTGGTGAAGGCAACCTTTCTAGGAAAAGCAAATCTCTCATTTAAGAAACCATAAAGCGGAAGACCATTACCCGCATTAAGCTGGTCTGCAGTTTAATTTGTTGCTGGCTATCTTGTTCTTCCTTGTTGCTGGACCTCAACATTTTGAACCGAGAGAGAAACTTAGCTGTCGTACAAAGCTAAGACTCTGTAACATCATATTTGTATAGATACTCCCTCAGGAATTTGGGCTCATGGATTTTAAATGTCTGAGAGAGTGGCACTCGTCTGACAAGACGTTGCAATCATCATCATCATCATGTATATATAAGCAGCTTTGTCGAAAGTTACCTACATGAACCACGAAAAAACACATACTGCAGGCAGAGAAAGAGAGAGCGAGAGAGAGAGAGAGAAAGAGAGAGAGATAACAGGAAAGCGGAAGCAGACGTAAAACAATTTTCAACATTAAGCTTGCTGGCCTGAAAAGTCACCTTCGAGCCCATGGACGTGGCTTAGGTGTCACTAACGATTCATCCAGCAACTGCGGCGAGGGTGGGCATAAGCATTGATATGGCTAGCGTCTTTTAAGATGATGCAATTGCCATGGATATATATATATATATAAATATATATATATATATATATATATATATATATATATATATATATATATATACCGTATATG
>NC_136516.1:22354950-22449950 GCF_053919585.1 Euprymna scolopes | reverse complement strand
CAGTCGTATCTTATCAGCAATTCTTCTGATTTTATTTCTTTCCTTTTTTTAAGTGTTTGGGAATTTTTATTAATGCTCCTACTATTACTGGTGTTATCTTCGCCTTCGTCTTCCATATTCCTTTTAGCTCTATGTCTTGCTCTATGTATTTGTTCCGCTTCCCACTCTCCTTGGTATTCACCCTATGGTCTGCTCGAACAGCAAAATGTACGATTTAGCAGATTATTTTCTTTCTTGTTAATTATTACAACATCTGATCTTCTTGCTTGGATGGGTTCATCTGTTTGTGCGCCCATGTTCCATGGGATTTTATTATTCTCGTTTTCAAGTACTGCTCCTGGTTTGTCTTTTTCGGGCTATTTGATACATTCGTTTATTATGCATTTTGTCGTTTCGTCCCTTTGTCCATAGAGTCTGCATTTCCTGTTTTCTTGTGTTTTGTCGATCCTCGCACTGATGTGATTAGTTATTATTATTATTATTATTATTATTATTATTGTTATTATTATTGTTATTGTTATTATTATTGTTATTGTTATTGTTATTGTTATTATTATTATTATTATTATTATTGTTATTATTATTGTTATTGTTATTGTTATTATTATTGTTATTGTTATTATTATTATTATTATTATTATTATTATTATTATTATTCCTCTGCATCCTTTAATTTTTCTACTCATCCTCTTTCCTCCTTTTTGTCTTTCTCTCTTCCATATGCAGACAAATTATAGCCACGAAATCTATCATTTTTGTTTCTTTGTTCAAAATCTTAATGTTTGAATAGAAAAGCTGATCTTCAAGTGCCTGTCAATTTCTATTACATCTAACGAACGAAAAACAAAACTAATTTCTTGAAGGCGTCTTTTCTGACACACATATCGAAATACGCAGTGTTTAGGCGTCGCTTGAATTTCCTCTTCAATGTACTGCCATTGTGTCCCCGCCTCATTGTATACGTCATTTCGATAGCATGAAATCAAAACTGTCTTAGGAGGAAATCAGAATTTATTACTTTCTTTTATGTTGCTTGTTTCATATTTTAACAGACAAATTATATTTACTTACATAGTGGAACGATTAAAGTGTATTCCTAAAAAAAAACAACACTGCAACTTTATTTGAAAACTTTTATTGTAAAATCAATTCATGTAAATTGATTATGTGGCAGAGCTGTTATCTATTAATGTAGCCGCCTTCGGCCTCAATCACCGCATCGATACAGGTCAGGAACTGGGAGCGTGCCTTTTTTACAAGCCAGGGTCTACCAGTGGCCACCTAATTAGACCATGGAATCACCACACTCGTTAGCACATCGAACTTCAAGCCGACTTAGAAGATGTGAGGTTGCATGATGTGGCCCTCACTTGAAACCGCACCAAAGACTATAACCGTGGCCGAAAACTTAGTTTTCATCACCCTCGTCACGTCTTTGTTAGTCGTGCTAACACATCGATGAATTTTAAGAATGCTGGCAATAGTGCTACTGTTTTTCTTCAATTCTTGCACGTTTGGGGGTTTGTTAACAGAGTCTTTCTTTAAGATATTCTCACAAGAAGAAGTCGGGGCTAGTCAAGTCTAGGAGTCGTGATAGCCATTTGATATTGCCATAACGAGAGATAATCTTGTCGATACAGCATTGCCTGAGAAGCTGCATAGTTTCTCTCGCTTTATGTGCCGTTGCTCCATCTTTTCGGAACCATATTTCGCGCCTATTTATGTCTTTCTAGTAACAACGACAGCATTTTCGTCTTGATCTTAAAAAAAAAAAACAGGTCGAATAATTTTCGTTATTACGGCACACCACACGGCACACTTTATGATATGCAACTGCTTTCAATGAATTACCCTTGGATTTTCAGAGCCACAAAATATGGCTTACAATTCGCCTCCTTTAAAAACCATCATGTACAACTCATTAGATTTAATTAATAACCTATTTTGTTTGTTAACAAATCCATTCAAATGAAAATTGGCTTTTTCTGACATAGAAAACTGGTGTCATTTCGGAGAAGTTCTTGCATTTGAACTGCATATTGAACCATTGGTTGAAAATGTTGCGGCCTCAAGTGTTAAACAAGCTGCTCTTTATAAGGAAAGAGTTTTAAACCGTGCAGGATATTGTATAGTGAGCTTCGACATCTCAACTTGTGTGCAACGTCGTCGAATCGATGTTTCAGGATGCTGCTCCGAGCTTTCTCGCACTCTTTCCCTATTTTCATTTGTGATGACGTTTCCAGGTTTGCCAGATCGCGGAAGATCAATTACAGCTCCTTGATTTTCAAATCGCCGCAAAATGTTCCGAATTGTGTTTTGACATAGGCTATCTCTTACACAAAAATGCAACCGACAGGCTTTTCGAGTCAAAAAAATTGACGCCTGATTTAGGTAAAACAATTTCACAACTTTTGTACGTTGTTCAATGCTATATTATGTATAATGAATTTGGCAAATATTATCTGTAGAATATTAGAAATAGAGTATAAATAATCATTAATGATTAAATGAAAAAGATTTTCAACACTTCAGTTATTTTTGGACACCCTGTACACACACACACACACACGCGCGCGCATCTCTCTCTATCTCTCTCTCTCTCTCTCTCTCTATATATATATATATATATATATATATAAATATATATATATATTTATAGTAGTGATGGGACGATCGCGATATTTTCCCGATTCCGATACAGTTACTGATTCCGCGTTAAATTCTCGATTCTGATACAATTACCGATTCCGCTTTTTTATAAATGTATAATTATATATATTTTTTTTTACACAGTGATCACCACTTATCAAGGCCCGGAAGCCACTCAGGGATAAGGGTTATTGCAAGTACATTACGTTAGTGAGGAGATTTGCTGAAATGTTTACTTAAGGGGGCGGTTCATTAGGAATTTGTTAACGTTGGACTTGAAAACATCCAAGTTGTAGTCCGGAGGGAAGCAGGCAGACGGAACAGGACGCCGTGAATGAGTGTAAACACATAATGGCGATTCGCCTGTTCTTTTATAAGGGGGATAACTCCACTTATGCCAAGTCTGAGCGAAAGGGCGATAACTCCTTTCTGGCCTCTACATGCCCCTCCCCGTCGTGACCACAAAAGCAAGTTGTTGTGGTCATCCTTTATGTGGAGAAATACCCGTGCGACTTCCCCCGCATTTGCGGCGACAAACCCCTTGGGGCTCTCGTCCTCCGACTTGACGGTTCCCTTAACGGAGGAGGACTGTATTTTTGGGTATCTCCTCCCGTGGTATCTTCTACTTCCATTTCTTCCTCATGCTTGCTTGGGGATTCCGTGTCGGCGTGTTGTTCCACCTCCATTGCCTCCTCCGGAGGTTGTTCCTGTGGGGTCTCCACATTTATAGGTGGGTTCGGGATTTCTTGTCTGATATTACGAGGGCCATCCACTACCGGGTGTATTCTACAGAGAAACCGACGGTTGCGCAATGTCACTCGATTGCTTCCATCGACCCGGACTTGGTACTGTCGATACCCCTGGGTCTCCACGATTCTCCCTGTCTTTGTCCATCGATGTGGGTGGTTCCCGTCCTGGTTCTGGATCTGGACGTAATCTCCTACCTGGAGTTCCCGGAGTGGGCGACTATGTTGGTTGTAATACTGCTCGTTCCTCATGTGTCTTTTGGCCATTGCTACTTCCCTTAGTTTGCCTATTTCTGTCCACTGTTTTCGAACCTGGTATTTGTCCCGCAGGACAGGAAGGTGGTCTTTAATGACCCGACCATACAGCATCATGGCCGGGGACATGTCCAGATTTTGGACAGGCGTGTTCCTATGGGTCAGTAGTGCTCGGGCTGCCCGATCATGGCACAGGCGTCCATAACTGTCCGTATTGTCCGCCAGTATACGTCTCGCGGTTTTGACGGCTAACTGTGCGCGGCCATTGCCTTGGGCATAATGCGCTGATGAGGTACGTTTTCGTATGCCCCAATTCCTCAAAAAGGAGTCGTATTCCTGGGATTCAAATGGTGGTCCACCATCCGACGAAATCTCTTCCGGTGCGCCGTAGGTACAGAACCAAGTCCTGAAGGTATCGCACACCGTCTTGGCTCTTCCCGACGTCATTAGGGCCACTTCAACCCATCTCGTATACCTGTCTGCGTATACCATAAAGTGTCTACCCTGCATCTGGACGAAGTCAACCACCACTTGTTGGAATGGAAATTCCGGGTCTGCTGGGGACATCAAGTGTTCCCTGGGCTGAGACGGTGCGATTTCATTGCACGTGCGGCACTGGGCTCTTGTTTGCTTGATGTTAGCATCCAACCCTGGCCAGAATAGTCGTTGTCTCGCATTCGCCAGCATTCCGTTCACACCCTGATGAGCGGAATGAAGAGATTCCAATATCTCTGCGCGGAGTTGTCGAGGTATTAGGATTTTGTTCCCCTTGATGATCACTCCTTCCAGGCAATATAATTCCTCACGCATAGGCCAGAAGACTCGAACTACGGTTGGGATATTGTTACGTGACTGGGGGAAGCCATTTTGAATCAGCTCTTTCAAAGTCCTGCATTCTTCGTCTGTGGCTGCCGCAGCCACAATCCTTCCCCATGTGATGGCTCTTAACGTAGTATCATTCTCGTACATCGATGTTAGGGCGGCTTTGACTGCGGTGTCAATGGATTGGTCCTGGTCTCTTGGTGGGGTGCCCGCTGGGTACCGAGATACACAGTCAGGGGCCAAGTTGGGTTTCCCCGGTCGATGTTTTATCTTGAATTTATACATGAGTGACTTTTCCTTGAAGTTTAACAGGCGTGGTTTTTTTATATTCTCCAGGGCTCGGTCTGAAAATATCTTTACGACCGGTAAGTGATCCACTGTAATCACCAAGTCTGGGCATCCGAGTATGAACATGCGGCATGATTCCAACCCATAGATCAGAGCCAAGGCTTCACCTTCCACTGGTGCATATCGTGATTCCGCGTCGTTGGTAAAACGGGATCCCGCCAGGATGAGTTTCCAATGGCCATCCCCACAACTCATGTTTAATTCCCCCTCACATCTGCAATGCTTTTGAAACAGAAAATACGATATCCCTGTTTTGCTGTAGTCTGTCGCGAGTCCTGTTGCTCTGTTCATTTCGAACGTTTGGGTGCCTTTTTCAATTCTTTCCACTATTATTTTTTTCGACTCTTGGAATACCTGTTCCAGTGTCTCATCCCAATAAAATTTCCTGTCCTTTGTTTTCAGCAACTCTCCGAATGGGGCCATAACTTCGGCTTGTGAGAATGCATAGGAGACTTGGTTTACGAGTCCGAACCAGGACCTAACCCCAGTAATATTTGTCGGGGTGGGGAAGCTCAGGATGGCTTCAGTCATTCTTCTTGTGGGTTTGACCCCGTTCGCTGTTACTTGAAACCCTGCGAACTCCACTTCCATGTCAGCGAAAGTGAAACTTGTCTGGGTTAAACACAACCCCTCTATCGGCGCAGTGGTTTATATATTCAATTGTGTGCCAGAATGAGGATTCCATTGAGTTGTCCCACAGGAGACTGTCATCTATACACCGAGTTTTTCGAGCCATGTCCATGGTGATATCGTCAAATCGACGGGTGTAGTCATCTCCTGATCCATGGAATCCTTGAGGGGCTCGACAGTACCTGTATCGACCCCATTCAGTGATGAACGTGGTGGCGTTTCGTGCAGCTGGAGACAGCGGTAAACTGTGGTAACCGTTCCATGCATCGAGTTCAGTCTTCCTGGTATGTGCAGGTATTACCGAGACCTGATTGAATGGGGACGAAGTGTGGTGCGTCTCCCTCATGGTCGCCTCGTTCAACTTTTGTAAGTCCACCGTCCGCCTTGGGGATCCATCCTTTTTTGGTGTGACCACCATTCTCGAGCACCAAGTAGTTGGTGTACCTACCGGTACGGGTTCGATTATCCCCAGTGCCACGTCACGGTCTATATCTTGTTTCACCTTTTCCTTCCAATGATGGGGGACAGGTATTGGTGTGTGGATTGCCGTCGGTGTCGCATCTGGGAGGAATTTTATTTCTAAGGGTTTACCCTTCATTACTTGGAGTGGTTGGTGTGGACAGGTATTGAATGCGCTGGCCTTGAAATGTTCCTTTAGCCATTGCTCCAATTTTTCTCTGTTAATGTCGGTTGGCTCCAATGGGATTGCTGCTGGTTTCTTCGGAGCTGGTGCTCTACGCGTACACCCGCAAGGGACCGTCTCTTCTGTTTCCGCTGAGCTGCTTTGCGATAATGATGTAGGAAAATTGGATGGCAATAATTTCAGCTCCTTAAGTCCCGTTTGTGATAAGTAGAGCCCAGATGTGTTGTCAGACACATACACTGCCTGTCGTGTTTCTCTTGATCCCACCTTAATATGTAAAAACAGGACCCCCTTGATGTGTAACTGGCTATTTGTTATACCCCTTATCCGATGGGTAGTTGGAACCAAGTACCCATTTGGGTACCCGAGGAGTCCTTGAATCTCGGGGCCAACAGAGCAACTTTGGGCTCCTGTGTCCGCGAAGGCTTGGATGGCGTGGGTGCTCACTTTCATCGGCTTCTTTGGCACCCTTCCAAAGGTCGCATGGCACTTGTTCATTACAGTTACCTCTGCTGTAACTGAGGGGGGCGGTTCTGGGGCGCCCACCTGGAACTGTTTCCCATTCAACTCAAGGTGAGGAATGTTTGCCGGTTGTCTCTCATTGTGTCTGTGAGTAGGGGTTTTATCCGTGGTGCAAAACATGAACGACTCCCCGCTTTTTATAGCCTCCGTTTTGGATCTATTAATTTTCCGGCACACCTTTTTAATGTGCCCTACTATTCCACAAAAGTGGCACTTGAGTCCCACTGCTGGGCAATCTTTCCGGTTCATCGATCCACCTCGGTGTGATGTTTTTCCGCAACCGTTGCAAGGTCTGGTGTCCCGTGGGTTCGACAGGGCCTTTGCCTCATGCATTTGTTGTACTTGATTCGACTTTTGTACCCCAGATATCGTGAGAGGTTGTGTGGTATCGGAAAAGTGTGGAGTTGCTTCGTCTGTTGCCTCCAGGCAAACCAACCGTGAAAACTTTAGATCCAAGGTAGGAAGTGTAGCTGCCTCTGCCAGTACCCTTCTCTGGTGTTCGATATTTCTTAACCCTGCCATCATTTGCCCGGCAACCATATCGTCTGAGTAATTAACCTGCTGCCGGCAAGTGGGTTCGTTCGGACACTGAATACTAAATTCACAAAATTTCGCCTGGCCACGTAACCTCGATAAAAAATGGGTCACTGACTGACTCACCCTCATTTTGCTTCATGGAGTGAAACGTTTGTCGGTGGACTTCCTTGTGTAAGCCTCGAACGGCTACCAGTCGTATTTGGCAAAGAAGGAACTCTTCTGTCGCATTGTTGAGTCGTTCCGGTCCAATGAGCTCAAAAAGTAACCTGTTCGTTTCCGGTGTGCATGCTTCTCGCAGTTCGTTTCGAATTGCAGCTGGATTTTCGAGTCTGCACATCTCCTTGTACCGTGACCAGGTGTCTAAAAAGAGTGCCCATTCGCTATCTGTTGAGTCCAGACCTATAGAAGGTCGCTGCATTCTTTTTGTTTGCGACGTGTTCGCTCGTCCATGTAAGATGTCCTTTCGTAATTCGACGTTTTCTTTTTGTAACTCGACTAGTTGACGTAATAAGAGAACGTTTTCTTGTTCCATAGTGTAACGATATTTTTAGTCCAATGCTGCGATATAAGTATTTCACGTTTTATAGTGACAATATGTTCGTAGCGCCATGTATAGTTTGCGTTAAGCAAGCTGGTTTCCCAATCCGACAGCGTGTCGCCGTGAATGAGTGTAAACACATAATGGCGATTCGCCTGTTCTTTTATAAGGGGGATAACTCCACTTATGCCAAGTCTGAGCGAAAGGGCGATAACTCCTTTCTGGCCTCTACACAAACCATTCACTAAAGGCCAACAAGTTTGATAGCGAATATTATTCAAATTAGTTGTGCAATATTTTTTTTTCAACGGGGCGAATTGTAAATTGACAATTCTATTTTCTTTAATTGCGGATTTGGCAAACGTTGCTTATTTTTAGTTCAGGTTTGTTTTCCAATTCATCATGAAGACAATGACATCTGAGCAACGTTTGAAAAATTCTGAAATTTATTCTGAAAGGCATTTTAAAACATTTGATGGAGGGATACTTTAACGAAATAAACGTGCAAACTGGCCGTCTCGTTCGTACGATTTACAAAATAAAAAAAAAACTATGCAATTTTATTATTTATCCTTTAAACTAATTCGATATATATATATATATATATATATATATATATATATACTAGCATTTCAGACCGGCGTTGCCCAGGTGTTTGCAGGTGTATGTAGAGCAAAAAAAATGCGGTCAACTTTGTAACTATTATGACCACTTAACATTTATTGTTTTGTGCTGAAATCAAGTTATTAGTTAGATCCATGTCTATGGAAACTATATCTAAAATTTTAAGTGTTTAGACCCAAAATTGGCGGAGGAGTTTGGTAAATTTATCAAAGGCTAAATCGTTGAACTTTGACCCCTTAACAGCCGAATTTCTTACCGAAAACAAATCACGAAGATTTTCCCTAATCTCAGTACTCTGCATATCAAATTTCGAGTCTGTAGACTGAAAATTGACAGAGATATTGTGTAGGGAAATGTTCACAGACAGACAGTGAGACACACACACACACACTTTCACTTTTATACTAGCATTTCAGCCCGGCGTTGCTCGGCTGTTTGGATTTGTGTGTTGAGCAAAAAAAAAGTGGTCGTAGAAAGGGAGGCTCGAACCCGTGCCGTAGAGAAGAAAAAGAACGGGGAAAAAACCTAACGTCTTTGCTGTTACAACCACCGCCAAACCGGAAGTGACTTATGTTTTAATTAAGGCTAGACAATCGAAAGGAGAGAATGCCTTAAAAAAAAAATCGGCGAAAAAGCGACCATCCCTGAAGAAAACTGCCCAGTTAAGGTGAAAATTTAACGTTTTTGGCCAATTTTTCGATATTTGTCAGCTGAAAGATCGCACTTTTAAACGATACTGATCTTGTAAAAATCCGTCGCCTCTGTCGAAAGTTTTAGACAGACATGCAAACATACATACATACATTTCTATATTGGTAACTAAAACAAAAACCGATGAAAAGGTTTGCCCCATCTCTGGATACCCTTTATGTAAAATTTAAAATGGTTAGACCAGAAATTGTTAGAGTAATTTGGTATAGACCTAAGAGGTCAAATTTTCTTTTTCACTACTATGATATTTTAACATTTATGTTTTGAGCTCAAATCCAGTTATTAAGTTAGATCCATGCCCAAGGAACCTATATCTAAAATTCTAAGTGTTTAGACCCAAAATTGTCGGAGTAGTTTGGTAGAGTTCTCAAAGGTCAAATCGTTTAACAGCCACATTTTTGGCCGGAAACGGATCACATAGATTTTCCCAAATCTTGGTACCCTGTATATCAAATTTCGAGTCAGTAGACTGAAAATTGACAGAGTTATTGCGTAGGAAATTTTGCACACACAGACACACAGACAGACACTTTCACTTTTATAGATATATAGATAGATAGATTTGTTAAACAAAAATATATACGTATACATAAATATATATGGAAACAATTTTGTGTTTACTATAAACTTTTTACGCAAATATTATACAAGTATAAATCATGTAGAATATCTGCATGAATAGAATTACACGTAATAATTAACTAAAGATGATTATCCAATTAGAAAACCGAAGCAAATAATAGGGAATTATTTAAAATGAATGTTTAAAAGGATATGCAAATAAGCTAGATATTTTGCTAGTGAATACAATTCCATAAGCCATATATAATAAAATTGTATTTTCTTTTAAAATAAATAGAAAAGAGGGTTTTTGTAATGAATATTAATACACACAAAAGAAAAACAACTTTATAGGAGTATAGGTAGATATATATGTGCGTATATATATATATATATATATATATATATATATATATCTTCTATAATATAAAGCTGTAAGGAAACATCATTGGCTATCAATGGAAATAAAGTTGATATAAAAAATATATTTTCGCGAAAATTTTCTTTATTTTCATCATATTTTACTTAGGGTAAAATTTTTTAGTATTAAAACCTATCTCTTTATAACCCCCTCCTTTTCATAACCTATTATACTTTCATCAATCACAGTCCATTTTCTGTAGGCTGTTTTTAAACCCAGTCAACGACGGGTACTTCTGCTAGTATATGTAGATAATAAATAGTTATATTTATATTTTTTAAATAATACATATTCCGTTCCCTATATTGTGGTACCAACTGTTCGAAGGGAATATTATTCCAAACTCGTGTTTAGGTAAAAATGCACTTCTATATAAATAATTGAATTCATTCAATAAGTATCGCTAACAAAAACAAAAAAAAAACAACACACACACACGCACATATATATATATATATATATATATATATATATATATATATATATGTATATATATATATGTATATATATCAATTAGGAAGGGAAGACTTTTATGATTCATGATTAAAAGTAAATTTGTATATATATATATATATATATATATATATATATATATATATATATAATACTTTTTATATGCAAAATCCGATCCTGCATTTTGCTAATTGCCCTCTGATGAGAAGGAGAGTATTGTCCTCTGATGAGAAGGAGAGTATTTCTTCGAAACTCCGCGGATTAAGGACTATCCACTTATCTTGTGCTTTCTTTTTTTAAAATTAAATATGTTTTTAACTCTTTTTCAAGATGTCTTTTAACATGTTTTATTAATCATTTGTTCACACATATATATATATATATATATATATATATATATATATATATATATATATATATATATATATATATATTCCTTTAATCTTCTCTCCAAAAAAGGGGAAAAAGGGGGAACAGAAGAAGAAAGAACGAGAAAATGGAAGACAGCTTCTCAAAGCTGTATTGAGGGAATTTTTAAAACAAAGAATGAAAAAGCGATTAAAATTGCGTTTTATTCAATTTAAGTATTGTTATTTTTCTTTTGCCTCCTTTCCCCTTACCTCACCTTTTTCTAACCAAGTAAGATCTTTGACTTTCTTGTACTTTCATTAAATACTTTTATATGCAAAATCCGATCCTGCATTTTGCTAATTCCTGCCCTCTGATGAGAAGGAGAGTATTTCTTCGAAACTCCGCGGATTAAGGACTATCCACTTATCTTGTGCTTCCTTTTTTTAAAAATAAATATGTTTTTAACTCTTTTTCAGGATGTCTTTTAACATATTTTATTAATCATTTGTTCATATTATAAGCTCTATTTCCTTTTCGGTTTTATTGAGCTTTTTATATCTGGCTGAGTTTATTTTACTTTTTTATAATATATTTTAAGTTTACCATTTTGATTACCTTAGTAAACTTATTGTAACTTTTATTTTATATATATATATATATATATATATATATATATGAGTGTGTGTGTGTGCGTGTGTGTGTGTATGCGTATATATATACTTATGTATATGTATATATAAATGTATACACACACACACACACACACACACACACACATATATATATATATATCGCTTTAGGTAAAAATGCAGTTTCGTATAAATAATTGAATTTATTCCCAAGTATCGCAAACTATAGGAAATAAATAACATCTACATAAAACGCAGTTCATCCAGCAGACGCGCGAGATAGTTAGAAGGTAGATGTTTAGGCTTCTAACCATGGGGTCCCGATTGAGAATCTCTCTAGATGCACACACTCTGAATCGGAGACGACGAAACACGCATCAGTGGATAATTATATTTAAAGCAATATATATTCCGTTTCCCATTTGGAGTATCAAATTGGTAAAAGCTAAAATTATTCCCAACCCATATTCAGGTAAAAATGCACTTTTTTATTAATAATTGAATTCATTCAAAAGTATCAAAAACAAAACCAAACAAATAAAATCTATATGAAACACGATATATCCAGCAGTCGTGCAAGATAGCGCAGGGGTAGAGGTTTAAGCTTCTAACAATGGGGTCTCGATTTCGAATTTCGCTTGATGCAGCCCTCTTGATGAGTCTTAGTCGACGACACACGTGTAAGTGGATAATTATATATTAAACTATATATATATATATATATAGGGGGTCTCTAGAAAAGCGGGAAATTTGACAAACAACGATTTATTTTTACAAAGAATAATTTTTACAAAATTTTCCAAAGACAAATATATTATACTCATACATACTCAAAATGTCGTCCGTGCACTTCACTGCACCGTCAAACAACGATTTATTTTTACAACCAACTCGGCACCAATAAAAAAAATAACAATCAAGTATTTTATTCATGATCTTAGCTGACCTTCAAATTTCCCGTTTTTCTAGCGAAATAATTACATTTACAAAGTAAACATTACGGCCACGTTTGTCACCTTGTTATTATTTTGTGTGCAAAAATAAGGTCGTTTTTTCGCCGTTCAACGTCTCATCAAAGACAACATTCTTTTTGTACCAACCTATTATTTATAACTTTCTGTTCAATAGTTTCATATTTTGCTAACATATAAATGTTAATTTTTCTCGCGCATGCGCACTTATTATTCTTTTTTTTTCAAATGTATTAGTTATAACTTAAAATTATCTACTATGTCATTATTTTGTACTTTCCATTTTGATTTGTGTGTGTGTGTTTTCCTCCATAAATCGTAAAGTTAAAAAAATAATAATAATCATTTGCCCTTGTAAGTCACGGTGTTGATGATTATGCATTCAAAAGTGTATAGTGGTGTGCTGATTAGTTTGTAAATGTTAATATAGTTGTTTTACATGACTTACTGCAAAACTAATTAACAGATCATTATAAGCTTAGGATAATGGCTGCTGGAATTTACACGCCGTCATGTGAGCTATATTCAGTTAATTTTTATTAACAAGTGAGAGAAAAAGTAGTTATGGAATTTTACTATTGACACGCTATAATTCAACAAATTTCAGTCTCTTTTGAAAAGTTTACCTGCTTTGCATTAGGCATGAAACGCTAAGATTAAGAAATACAAATTATCCTAAATTCGCAGTGAATTTTATTCAATTTCATTTGACACTTATTAAGTAAGATTATCTGAATATAAATATCTGTTTAACTCTAACACTTAACGATTAAGCTTTTACAGATGTGTATCTATATAATATAACAATAAATGTATGAGTTTGTCTGTCTGTAAATATTTAATGGATAAATCCTAAAACTACTGGAACCATAGCACTAAAATTAACAGAATAATTGTAAGCATGCACTAATTCTATCGTAATTTAAGACATTATATATTAAATGTTTTATAAAATCAACAACAGATTCTCTACAGTGCACTGTAAAGGTCGCTGAAAAGATGGTGGGATCTTTCTACCGCTCCAGAAGATATCTCACTACTGATGCAATTCTCTATCTATATAAAAACCAAGTACGTCCAAGGGTGGAATACTGCTGCTATATCCTGCCTTGACAGAGTACAAAATAGACGTCGTGGCTTAGTGGGGGATGCCACTTTCTCTTCCCTACAACGTTTCTCCCACAGAAGAGACGTTGCGAGCCTATCCTTGTTTCATCGTTATTTCCGGGCTTTGATAAGTCGTGACCACCTTATAAAAAAAAAGTACAATGTATCGTTGACTAATTAACTACGGGAAGTTGTGTGGAGCTTCCTCACGGTGCACCGCGATGGGTTCCCAACTAGAGCAGGAAATCAGTAGATTTGATTGAAAAATGCGTGATTTCCCCGATTTTTATGACAATATTGGCGTGTGATATATTTGTTGAGCATCATTTAATCCCAGGCAACGTCGGATCTCCCTTCTAGTATGAGAGAATTCAGTGACTGTATCACCTCTAAAGACTACCTCGTTATGAATGTTGGGTTTAGTTTTATTATTATTTTAATTAACGTTGCAGTTTTGTTTTGCTAGAAAGTCACAATATATTAAGCCCCGGTGGTATTAATGGAATTAAAAGATCAATGAAAGTAAATGGTTTTAAAAACAAGGTTCAGGTCTATGTAGGGACAGTTCAGCGAAGTAATCTGCTGATATTAGCTTTCAAATCAACTACGTATAATCTGAGGTTTTTGTAATCCCATGAAATGTGTTCCACAAGGAGCAACGCTGAGGAAATATCCTTGTTCTTTGAAATTCAACTTGAAGTTAACCACACGTACATCAAGTCTGTTGCCAAGGTCGCTGAAAAGATGGTGGGATCCTTCTACCGCTCCAGAAGATATATCACTACTGATGCAATTCTCTATCTATATATAAGCCAAGTACGTCCAAGGATGGAATACTGCTGCCACATCTGAGCAGGAACTGCTAAAAACAGCCTATCCTGCCTTGACAGAGTACAAAATAGACTTCGTGGCTTAGTGGGGGATGCCCTTTTCGCTTCCCTGCAACCTCTTCCCCACAGAAGAGACGTTGCAAGGCTATCTTTATTTTATCGTTATTTCCATGGCAGGTGCTTGTCTGAACTCCAATCTTTGGTCTCCCCTCGCGAATCTTTCACGAAAAACAGCCGTCTAGCTGAGTCTACTGTCAAAAACCTTCCCAACTCTTTATCTAATCAAAACGTAGATTCCATGAACAAAGCTTCTTTCTTAGAACTGCACGCCTGTGGAACTCTGTTCCGTTTGCCTGTTTCCCTCCTGACTACAACTTGGATGTCTTCAAGTCCACCGTAATCAAATCCCTGATGAACCGCCCCCTTAAGTAGACACTTTATTGAATATCCACACTAACGTACTGCACTTACAATAACCCTTATCCCTGAGTGGCTTCCGGGCCTTGATAAGTGGCGACCACCTTGTAAAAAAAAACAAAAAAACACACACACACACTGAGGAAGAATTAAAAGGTTTTGTTCGTTGTGAAATTAAGGGCAATTTCTTGCAATAAATATCTTCCGAGAAAGAAACCAAAGATTGAAGCTCGCTCGAATGAATTTTGAAATAAAAAATAGAGTTCAGAGTAACGACGTATCTACTATGAAAAAAGTTCTTAAAATAAGGAATGATGCGGAGTCAATTTTTAAGATTTTCAGCGCAAAGAAAACCAATTCTTATATAGGTAGCATAAGACATAGAATTATTTTGTTAGGTAAAAGAACTAACGATAACTATATTAAACAGACTAATTAGGAATAAAAACTGCAGTTAAATTTCAACTCCTGTAAGTTAATCCTGTAAACTCACCCTTATCCGTTCGTCCGTTCGTCCGTTCATCCGTTCATCCGTCTGCCCTTTTCTCATTAACTACCCCTTTGGAATTTTTTGAAATTTTGCACAAAAATTAAACATGATACAAGTAAAAATGTAACAGAGCGGATTTCCTGGAAAAACTCCAGTTGCCCCCTTAAAGCTGCCTTTCGGGTTAAAATTGCTAATAAAAACGCTCAATTTTTGGGACTACTTTACCATATTTGTTCAAAATTGACTGTGTATGCCTATTTAGTAGTTTTGCATGGTGCTGAACTCAAATTTAAATATGTTAAGGCCTTGAGGACTTTTGGAGCTAAATGGGGAAGGGTGATAGACTTAATCATTTCTTTTTTGTTGTTGTTTTTTTTTTAATGGTGCAGGACACAAAATGTACATATGTTAAGGCCTAAAACTGCACCATTTTAAATGAAACCTTGGTCCTTGCTACTTTAACTGAAAAATAGAATAGGGTTTTAATTACATTTTTCGAGTAGTTATGAGCTTGAAAAGACAGGTGGTCGAATTAAATCACGGCTCTCAATTTTAAATGTCTATTAAAAAGTAAATAATTAATTTACTGACCAAAGTTTTATATATCACAAATTGAAGATAAAAGATCAGTAAATAATATATTCAAATTTAAAACAAAAAAAGAAGTGTTTATTTAGAAATTTACCTGTAAAGTCCGAAATTTAAAACCTTTTTTAAAAAATTACGTTGTTTTTTTTTTTTTAATGAAACCTTGGTACTTGCCTCTTTGATTGAAAAAAGAATAGGGCTGGAATTACATTTTTCGAGTAGTTATATGCTTGAAAAAGACAGGGGATCGAATTATTCAATATTTGTCACGAAGTTTCTGACACACCTAATGCTTCACTTGTTTTTTTAAATACCGAGGATAGCTAAACAATTCAAATAAAAAATAACAGAACAGCAACAATATATTTTCAAAACGAATCGATTTTAGGAACGCATCGGTTTTTCAGTTAGAAAAAAAATGAGAAAGGGTTGAAAAATAAAGAACTTGTAAGGGACAAGGAGCGTAGGAAATAATAGCAGACATTTTGTCTGGTTCGAGTCGCAAGGGTTTCGCACTTTCTTGACCCCGCGTTATAATTTAAGGAGAGTAGAGAGTGGATTTTGCATTTATCTTTTCCCTTATTTTGTCCCTTAGTTCTCACATTCCAGGAGCGAAGTTTATGATAAAGAGGGAAGAATTGCTGTTGTTTAGATAAGAACCTGTTCCATCTAACACTCATCTGTTAATTTTAATCTTGAAGTAGTATTTTAGCTCCTTATATCCATGGCTTTATATATTGTTTGAAGGGACATCCATAAAAATGTTGGAAGACATATATGAAATAGATTTTCTTACCATTTCGTTGAGGGCTGAAAGTTTACCTTGTATACTCACCTCCAAATGAAAGGAAAGTAAAAATCACGCACGTTAAAGAAAAATACTTATTTGCATTTTCTCTTTCCTTTTTCTCTTTCTTTTTGCTCTCAGCCATGCAGTTATTTAAATAGACTCTTTACTTAAGTCGTTACTCAAGCGGAAAAACAGGTGAGGCTATGGAATTTGGGCAGGAACTCTCCTTCTTCCCATATTCCGTCTTTTATTATTTCAAGGGAAAGAATAAGCATGAAGCTTTCTATCACACTTTCAGATTCGAGTATTAAGTGCCGTTTTTTTTCCTTCATTAGGAATTTCGCTGTTGATTTGCGACACATTCACACGTCATCGCGGTACAAATACGACGCGTTTTCGTCTTGTTGCGTCCAACTCTTTATACCCATATTTCCCTCGCTTTAACTAACAAATGCCACCGGACTAATTGCCTTATTAGGCGATAGATAGCGTTTATTTGCATGGAAAAATTTCTTTAAACGGTCATTAGACTACGCTGATCACAGATTCTTAATGATGGAACACTTTCCTTGCTTCGATACCAATGTGATATTTGTTGGGGGAGTAAACAAGTTCCGCCATTACTGTTCAATTAGCATTCTTCTTTTTCATTGTTAACGCGAGGTGTTTTTAATAATTTCTAAGTTTCTGTTCCGTGTCGCATTATTATTATTATTATTATTATTATTATTATTATTATTATTATTATTATTATTATTATTATTGTTGTTATTATCGTCATTATCATCATCATCATCATCATTATTATTGTTATTATTGTTATTATTATTGTTGTTGTTGTTATTATCATTATTATTGTTCTTATCATCATTATTATTGGTGTTATTATTGTTATAATTATTATTGTTATTATTATTATTATCATATTTTATTATCAATTATTTTATTGTTATTATTGTTATTGTCGTTATTGTTATTAGTATAGTTATTATTACTATTGTTATTATTATGATTGTTATTGGTAGTATGATTATTTTGGTGTTGTTATTATTGTTATTGTTATTATTATTATTATTATTATTATTATTATTATTATTATTATTATTATGATTTTTATCAGTATTATTATTATCATTGGCATTATTATTGTTTTTGTTATTACTGTTGTTAGTATTTTATTATTATTTTTTATTGCTGTTATTATTATTATTATTATTACTATTATTATTATTATTATTACTATTATTATTATTATTATTGGCTCACATGGAGCTTTCACACAAGTCAACAAACGATCGGTTTGGAGGCCTGTGGTGTTCTCTGGAAGCTGAGTGACAACAAGTCTCCCCAGATGCCCAGCTCTCTCCACCTCCTCCGATAGCATTTGCAAATAAGTCTGCGTTATCGCAACAGCCCCATACTATTGATTTCTCGCTGGTAGTGGCCATTGGTTTATACTGGAATTTGAGTGGTACTAAGCCTCACCACGATCCCAGTTCTCTTCGCGCTAGTCCAGTGGAGGTCTGGCCAGCACTCTCTCCTCAGTCTTTCCATCCTCCTTGGCCCTTCTCGGCTCTTTGGTATCACTTTTCTAGGGAGCGGTTATGAGACAATGGGGGGGATGCATAATGGTGGTGTAGAACTTGTTGATATGCAGCTTCGGCGTTCATCATTCCCTGTAACACTTCTTTGTTATATTGTCTTGTGTTATTCCCCACATTCTAGGGTTTCCCTTAATATTTCAGCCGTTTAATTTATCGTTAGGCGTTGTATTTTTGCAGTTATTGCTCTGATTCCTATTTCTGACATTCTTTTTTCGAAGTTTTTCGGAATTGTTCATAGTGCTCCTACTATTATCGGTATTATTTTGATTTTCTTCATCATCCAAATCCCTTTTAACTCCCTGGCTAGCTCTGTGTATTTTCTTCGTTTCTCTTTTTCTTTCATACTCACCCTGTGGTCAGCTGGGACAGCAAAGTCTACGATTTGACAGGATTTTTCGTTCTTGTTAATTATTATGACATCTGGTATTTTTGCTTGCATGTGTTTGTCTGTCTGTATGTCCATGTCCCATAGGATTTTGTGGTTCGTGTTTTCGAGTGCTGTTGCGGGTTTATGCTTGTGCCATTTGTCTGTACGCTCAAAATGCACTCGTTTGCACAATTCCCACTGCACCGGCCTCCCCACTTGGTCATGCCTGTTTTTGTATTCCTTTTGGGCCAGTTTGCTGCATTTACTTACTATATGGTTTATCGTTTCGTCTCACTGTCCACAGTCTGCATTTGTTGTTTTCTTGTGTTTTATCGATCCTTGCTTTGATATGGTTGGTTCTTATCGAGTTATCTTGTACTGCAGTTATTAGAGATTCAGTTTCTCGGTTTATATGTCCTTTTCGAATCCATGTCCAGGTGTTTTCGTTATTCTCATCTTTTGTCATTCTTATCAATCATCCGTGGAGCTGTTTCTCTTTCCATTTCTCTTTTCTCGTTTTGTCGTTTGTTTCTTTGTTTTCTGTTTTGTTTTGTTTTTTTCGGTGTCTCTCGCTGTCATAATTATCCTTTCAGTGTTTTGCATTATGTATTTTTCTAGTTCTTTTTTTGTGTCCTTCACACAATCTTCTATAAAGATCAGTCCTCTCCTGCCGTTTTTTTCCTTTTCACGTAGAGTCTGTCAGTATCATCCTTTGGGTGTAGTGCATTATGCATGGTCATGAGTTTCCTGGTTTTCTGGTCGACTTGTCTCAGTTTGGCTCACATGGCGCTTTCACACAAGTCAACAAACGATCTGATTGGAAACCTGTTGTGTTCTCTGGAAGCTAAATGACAACAAGTCTCCCCAGATGTCCAGCTATCTCCACCTCTTTCGATAGCATTTACAAATAAATTTGCATCATCGCAACAGCCGCTTACCATTGATTTCTCGCTGGCAGTGACCATTGATCTATACTGGAATTTGGGTGGAACTTAGCCTCCGCAAGCTCTCAGTTCTCTTCACGCTTGTCCAGCGGAGGTCTGATCAGTGCTCTCTCCTCGGTCTTTCCATCCCCCTTGACCCTTCTCGGCTCTTTGGTATCACTTTTCTATTGGGAGAACGGTGATGAGACAATGGGAGTGGATGCGTGATGGGGGTATAGAACTTGTAGATATGCAGCTTCGGTGGTTTTCATTCCCTGTAACGCTTTTCCGTTATATTGTATTATTGTATTATTCTCCGCATTCAAGGGTTTTCCTTAATATTTCAGCCATTTTCATTATCGTTAGTCGTTTTATTTTTGCAGCTATTCCTCTGATTCCTATTTCTGACATTCTTTTTTCGAAGTTTTTCGGAATTGTTCATAGTGCTCCTACTATTATCGGTATTTTTTGATTTTCTTCATCATCCAAATCCCTTTTAACTCTCTGGCTAGCTCTGTGTATTTGCTTCGTTTCTCATTTTCTTTCATACTCACCCTGTGGTCAGCTGGGACAGCAGTCTACGATTTGACAGGATTTTTCTTTCTTGTTAATTATTACGACATCTGGTCTTCTTGCTTGCATGTGTTTGTCTGTCTGTATGTCCATGTCCCATAGGATTTTGTGGTTCTCGTTTTCGAGTGCTGTTGCGGGTTTATGCTTGTACCATTTGTCTGTAGGCTCAAAATACACTCGTTTGCACAATTCCCGATGCACTGCACTATGTATTATTATTAATATTATTATTTACATTGTCAATGGAAGGTATTTTGTTAATTTCTAAAATTCTCTTCCGCGTCCACTTATCAATGCCCGAGAGCTACTCAAGGATAAGGGTTAATGTATGTAAGGTGGCAGTGTAGTAATTGTTAATGGTGTAAATTCCGGAGAATTTGATAATTTATGGAACTTGCTTACATTGGATTTGAAGGCTACCATGTTGTATTCAATTGGGAAGCAGGACAGCGAAACAGTGTTCTACACGTGGACAGATCTTGAAATCTTCGTTTAGATTAAAGCACATGCAGAGTGGGCGAATCGTTTTTAGTGGTTGTAGCTAGGCGAGTATTTTTCTGTGACAGTTTGGAAACGGGAACCATAGATTGGAGTTTAGTCGAGCACTTGCCATGAAAATAACGATAGAGCAGAGGCAAGCAGTACTCCATTGTAGGGCGTACTTGTGTTGAGGAAAAAGAAAAATGGTAGTAGACAGGTAGGCTCGAACCTGTACCGCAAAGGAGTAAAAGAAGCTGAAAAAAGTAACGTTTTTGCCGTTGCGTCCATCGCTAAACCGGCAGTTGTGAAGGTTTAAATTAAGGCTAGTCAATCGAAAAGAGGGGATGACTTTCGAAAATATCGACGAAAAAAGAGACGAAAAATGTTTTTAGCAAATCTTTCGATTTTTTTTTTTTTTTTTACACAGTGATCACCACTTATCAAGGCCCGGAAGCCACTCAGGGATAAGGGTTATTGCAAGTACATTACGTTAGTGAGGAGATTTGCTGAAATGTTTACTTAAGGGGGCGGTTCATTAGGAATTTGTTAACGTTGGACTTGAAGACATCCAAGTTGTAGTCCGGAGGGAAGCAGGCAGACGGAACAGAGTTCCACAGGCGTGCAGTTCTAAGAAAGAAGCTTTGTTCATGGAATCTGCGTTTTGATTTAGGCACAGATATAGAGTGGGGGAAATTTTTCACAGTGGATTCAGCTAGACGGGTGTTTTTCGTGAAAGATTGGCGAGGGGGGGACCAGAGATTGGAGTTCAGACGAGCATCTGCCATGGAAATAACGATACGTGTCGTCCAAAGGATCGAGCCACAAAACGATACCGATCACGTGAAAATCCATCACCACTGTCGAAGGTTTTTGCGAGACATACAAACATGATGATGATTGATGACTGCAACGTCTTGTCAGACGAGTGCCACTCCCTTAGGCACTGAAAGTCCATGAGCCGAAAATGACTTTAGTCCTACCGGCAAAATTCATACGCTCAAACAGACATAACACTGAAGACGGTCATTAGTATACGTACATATATACATATACATTTTTTTACACAGCGATCACATGCACGCATACATATATATATATACACATACATACACATACACACATACATATAACACAAATATATGCATAACTACACAATACATAATACAAAAACATAAACATACACAAGACGGCCAATTGTCTTGACTATGTAATGTCTACAATTTAATAAAAATTATTCACTTTCGGTAATTCTGCAGTTACCGACCAACAGTTGCAACGAAAGTTCTCGGATGTGTTCGGTCAATGACTGACATAACCGAAAGCGGCCGATCTTTAAACGTTATACCCTGCTGATAAACAAAAATTGCTAGTGCACTTACTGATCCGTATTTCCAAGTTTAATTAAAGTTTTATGATATGTTTTTTATTCAATTGTAAGGCTATAGTATAGAATAGGTACAAAACACCCTCCCCTCCCAATGTACAGAATGGCTTTTTGAATAATAACGTTATGATTTCAGCACGGATCAATAAGTGCACTAGTACCCAAAATTATAATGATACACAGAAAAAAAAACATAAAAATACATTAAATACAATTGCAAACATTTATCTGACCTAATCGTAAGCCTGGCCCTAAACTTTAACCCTAAACCCTAATCCTTAATCAAAGCTGCGTGATTAATTTTTTTTTATTATTCTAATTTAAAAAAAAATAGCCTTGATGATTTCGTATTAGCTAAAAACAGACAGCGTGTTCATTAAAAAAGGGAGGAACTCTATGCCGATATTTTCTCGCCGTTTGCATCAGCTGTCTTACGATTCCGGACTAAATTAGAAGATATCGCCGATCGGAAAAGAAGCATATATTCTGAGATTAAACTAGACTAAGTTTCGTCATGGTGGGCGCGGATTTTCAGCCATTTTTCAATGTTATTTATTTATTTTTTAATTTTTTTTTACATAGGCATCACCACTTATCAAGATCAAGAGGCCACTCAAGGATAAGGGTTAAAGAGTGTACAGTAGACATTGGACAATATAGTAATCATTAGTAATGAAAATTTGGTAAATTTGATAACTTATATAGAACGGCTCATCAAGAACCTATTTACGTTAACTTAATAGATTATATTACATCTATAATATCAATCTTACCTGTCTGTTTAAATGTGTGTATGAATGTATGTATGTATGCATGTATGTATGTGTGTATGTAAAGGGCGAACGAACTCTTTTCTGGGTCAACGGCCAACTAGCACCGTGGATATTTGTGTGTGTGTGTATATGTGTATTGGAGTGGAGAGGGCTCCCGTAAGCCGTGGTGGAGGCAACATTTCTAGGAGAAGCAAATCTCTGATTTAAAAAACCATAAAGCGGGAGACCAGTACCCGCATTAAGCCGGTCTGCAGTTTAATTTGTTGCTGGCTATCTTGCTCTTGCTTGTTGCTGGATCTCAATATTTTGAACCGAGAGAGAGACTTAGCTGTCGTACAAAGCTAAGACTCTGTAACATCATCTTTGTATAGATACTCCCTCGGGCATTTGGGCTCATGGATTTTAAATGTCTGAGGGAGTGGCACTCGTCTGACAAGACGTTGCAATCATCATGTATGTATGTATGTATATTTATTTATTAAACAAAAATCCAAGCGTCTGTAAATCATATTAATTGGACTGTTGTTTTTCGTCGATTCGTACGTTGAGTTATTTGGAAAATAATGTGAATTTTTCAACATGATCATCATCATTATCATGTACTGCATATGTGTGAGTCTAAAACAAACTTTTTATTAAAAAAAAAAATCTAAGCGTCTGTAAATCATATTAATTAGACTGTTGTTTTTCGTCGACATGGGGGGAGGGTGTTTTGTACCTATTCTATATTATAACCTTACAATTGAATAAAAAAAAACATATAAAACTTTAATTAAACTTGGAAATACGATTTAAAAAATAGCGCGGATCAGTAAGTGTATTAGCACCTAATTTTATCGTTAGGGTATAACGTTTAAAGATCGGCCGCTTTCGGTTATTTCCGTCATTGCCCGAACACACCCGAGAACCTTTGCTGCAACTGTTGGTCGGTAAATGCAGAATTACCGAAAGTGGATATTTTTATTAAATTGTAGACATTACATAGTCAAGACAACACTTATCAAAATTATACTCTTGGTTTATATATTTTTTTAATTTTTGACTTGAAGCTTGCCACAAAGCACATATAAACATAGGCGACTGTTCTTTCTACAGTAGATTTTCAAACAGTTCGAGTTACTTTAACGTGTGGATTTGTTATCGTGTACGTTTTCAATTTTACCATAATGACTCATTTTTATACCATTATATTTTTTTATATAATTATTTCTATGATTTGAATACAAAACATCTGTTTCTAAGATAATAACTAGTACCTGTATTTCTATTGAATAGATAAGCATCTGTTTGATTACCATTTCCGTGATTCATGTTATCAATGTTTTGAACACGTTTTTATATACCAATTTCGATTTTCATATTTAAGAAGATTGTACGTCTAGTCGACTTGACGTCAATGTTATATATATATATATATATATATATATATATATATATATAGGGTGTCCACAAAGTCTGAATACACTATGTAGCTAGACTTTGTGAGCACCGTATAGATTATGTAGCCAGACGTTATGGGCACCCTGTATATATGTATGTATATATATATATATATATATATATATATATATATATATATATATATATATATATATATAATTATTACTATGATAATTTTTTTAATACCTATGGACATTAATGTTTCATCCTTTCATAAATCTATCAATGCAGGGAATTATGATTACAGCTGGTTGGGAGATTCGAACCTGGCTACAAAACCATCTAACTATTAGCAAGGAACAAACCACACGGCCAACGTGCCCATAAAGTCTGGCTACATAATCTACACGGTGCCCACAAAGTCTGGCTACATAATGTAGTCAGACTTTGTGGACACTCTGTATATACTTTTTTCTACGTAATATTTATTTGAAAATTAAAATACTTCTTTATCCCTAGTTTCGCAAGATGATGTTTCCACATCCACCATAGATAAGACGTGGCTGTAGAGCCAAACTATTTTACTACACCTACACCAGATCAGAACATCGAAGGAAAATGTTGACTGAGTGTATAAAGTGTTTGCTATTCGTTCCATGTACAAATCCGACAATTCAATGACACATATACCCTAATTAACAGATCTGCGTGCTCCGTGATTTATTTTTCTTCCTTTTCTTTTTTTCTTTTCTTTCTGGTCGTGTCGTCGTCTTTCACACATTGGCGAATGCCAAGGGCGGACACTAGTGCACTAGTTTATAAAGTAAAACAATTCAATGCATAGAAAACACAAATTTCTACACATTCTGTGGTCATCACTTACGTGTTTGATGCGTTTGTGATACCATCAGGAAAAATGACTTTCTAAACGTTAGCATCCTCGTGTTAGTGGACAATCTATATCATTTTCGTCAATTGATATAGCTGTTTATCTGCTTAGATCGGCCTACTAAAGCTATCTCGGTTAATGTCAAGGCGCAAACTGCAGTAAACTGTTTCAAAACTCATCCAAAACTCATCAAAAAAAAATTCTTCGTTACTTTTCTCTCTTAGTTTCCCCTCTCTGTCCTGCTCTAAGCAAGTCTGACGACCTAGTCCACAAACTCCAAAATTCCATCATGACAAGTTTCAATAAAAAATACACGATTAAGCCCGGATCTGAAACTTCCAACGTAGAGCCCAACTACCATGTCTCCTTCTCCAAAATCAGGGGTCTACGTTCTAACCTTCCAGAGGTTGAAGCCCAATTACAGGAGACTAAACCAGACCTTTTCTTTTTAAGCGAAACTGGAATTGGACAGACTATTTCCCTAAATGAGTTCGTAATTAAAGGATACTCTAACCTAACTTCCAAATCTGACCCCCAAGATCGCCATGGGCATGAAATATGTGCCTATATAAAAGATGGCTTTCCATGTGGTAGGGACATCTCCAGAGAAGATCCTAACTTACCCTATATGTGCTTCCGAGTAGCACTAGCTCACAGTACTGCATTTATATTTACTCTCTATCGCCCCCATAACAGCGGAGTTACTATCTTTAAAAGCATATCTGAGAAAATTGACCAAGTTCTATCAGCATATCATTCAGCTAACATTCACGTATGTGGAGACTTCAATGTTCACAATGTGGAATGGTTGACCCACTCAAACAAGACTGTTGATTAGGGGACATTCTGTCATGATTTCTCCATTGCTTATGACCTCACTAAGATTGTTCATGAGCCCACCCGTGTGCCCGACAATGACGGCCAGTATACAAGTCTCCTAGACCTTTTTCTCACAAATGCCCTGAACTATGTTCAGTTTCTGTTCTGGAAAAATGGTCGGATCCTTCTATCGATCCAGTAATAATCTCACTGCTGATGCAATTCTCTATCTATATAAGAGCCAGATACGTCCAAGAATGGAATACTTTTGCCAGATATGGGCAGGAGTTGCTAAAAAAGACTTGTCCTGCCTTGATAGTGTTCAAAATAGACTTCGTGGCCTGGTCGGAGATGTCCTTTTCTCTTCCCTGCAACCTCTATATCACAGAAGTTTAAGTTTGTCTCTACTTTATCGAGCTCCAATCTATGATCCCCCTCGCCAAACTTTCACAAGAAACACTAGACTAGCTGAAAACATTATCAATAATTTTCCCCACTCTTTATCTGTGCCTAAACCTAAACATAGATTCCATGATCAAATCTTCTTTCTTAGAACGGCACGCCTGTGGAATTGTCTTCCGTTTTCCTGCTTTCCAGCTGTCGATAATATGGTTGTCTTCAAGTCCAACGTGAACAAGTTTCTGATGAGCCGTTCCACTTAAGTTAACAAATTTATCGAACTTCCATTACTATCGATTACTATATTGTCCTTTTGACTCTCTACAATCTTTAACCATTATCCTTGAATGGCCTATCGGCCTTGATAAGTGGTGACGCCTATGTAAAAAAAAAAAAAAAAAAGAATTCTCACTCCTAAAATGTCCGTAATCTAGCTCTAAATATAATGACCGCTACCTTTCGTCTGTTGTCTCAATTACCGCCAGATTTTGATTAACAATCCTATTTAAGATTGTATTGGTGTGTGTTCGTGTATCATTTCCCCCATTTTACTTCTAATACCCTTAAATCATATACTTCAGTTCTGCTGATCAACAGTTTCCTCTTTTTCTTATAGTTTGGCTTCCCTTTCTAACAATTTGTGAAGAAATGTCGATAGATTCATAGGTCGAAAACTTCCTTTATTTGGCTTTGATCAATACGTCCACATTTTAATAACAGTAGCCCCAATTTTCAAGAAAAGCCATGGTCACAACCATCACCACCACCACCACCACAACCACAAGAACAACAACAACAACAACAACAGTTCCTTACGTTTTTACGGCGGTTAACAGGTCCTGCCAATATATATATATATATATATATATATATATATATATATATATATATATATATATATAAAGCTGAATGTGTGTGTGTGTGATCACGAATAGGCTTCTATATGGTTGAATATTTTCAAAAACTGATTACATATAATGATAGAGGATGTATTTAGACACAGGAATGGGTATGTTCGATCTGGCAGAACGGTGGTTCAATAAAATTGTGGGGTTTGCGTTCGCGCCTAGTCTACAAAGTATGGAAATAAAAAAATTTAAAATTAAAATAAATCGTTTACAAGTATTTTTATATAGATGTACATAAGAATACTTTGATAAGTATGCTTTAACTTAAATAGGGATGGTATAATAAAATCGTGGCGTTTGCGTTCGCGCCTGGTCTCCATAGAATAGAAATAGGCACAAACTTTAATAAAGACTTTTCATATCTATCTGCGTAAGTATACTTTGATAATTATGTTTCAGTTTGAAAGAAATATGGTATAATAAAATTATGGGGTGTTCGTTCGCACCTGACCTCCATAGAATGGAAATATGTCACAAAGTTTAACAAGGTTTTTTAATATAGATCCACAGAATATTGTGATAAGTGTTTCAGTGTGAACAGGTATGGTATAATAAATTATGGGCTTTATCTATTTTATTTTTACTTTCATCATATTTTACTTTGGTTTTGATACCTCCAAATTCACCCCAAATTTACAACACTTCCTTTTCATAACCTATCATAATTTCATAAATCAGAGTCCATTTTCTGTAGGCTGTTTGTGAACCCAGTCAACGACGGGTACTTTTGCTAATATATATATATATATATATATATATATATATATATATATATATATATATATATATGTGTATATATATATATATATATATATATATATATATATATATATATGGAGGGTGTTTATGTGTATGCGTGTATGTGCGTGTTTGTGAAGTGTGTTAATCAAATTTGTATTTTTCCGTGATAAAAGCGTTGTTTAAGTTTAAAGAAATATTATATATATATATATACATATATATATGCATATATATATATGTATATATATATATATATGTACTTTTTTGTAGAAAAAGAAATCCCGTACAGTGCCCTATTACTAGGGAAAAAATCTTTCTCGAAATAAAAGCAATATATTTTTTGTGTGATATATACAGGAATTTACATTTATATCGGTAGTAGTTTCCAAACGTGTTTTTAAATAGAACGAGATCGTGTTATACTTAATATACTTAAATATAAAAACGCCAATTTTTGACACCGTTTAGACCTATTTCAATCTAAGATTTATTACCGTTTTTAAAACGAAATTACATATAATTTTAAAATAACGTTTTAAATAATTTTAAACGTGAAACGATACTTAAATATAAACATATGCCATATTTTTACACATTTTAAGTCTATTTTAACTAAATATTATTACCGTAATTAAAACGAAACTAGAGATTATTTTAAAATAAATCTTAAACGTTTTTAAACGCAAAGCGATACTTAAATATTAGTATATACCATCCCCTGGGCACTTCCTTGGTCTATTTCAATCTAAATTTTATTACCCTATTTTAAAACGAGATTAGACATAACTTCAAAATGAACTTTTAAAACGCTTTTAAACGAGACTGAAACTGAATGATAGGGGGGGGGTGCTTTAAGAAAAATAATAATATAGAAGGCATCATCCCATACTTTTTAATTTTATTGCTTCAAATTTATTACCTTATTAAAGTAGCATACAAAAAATAAATAAAAAAAATAAAGGATAAAATAAATAAATAAATAAATAAAAATTATGGTGTGCATATATAGAGTTCCGGTTAAAGACAGATGAGAGTCGGCTGAAGAGAGACTGAGGCGGACATTAAGAGCAGTCCTCAACTACCGGGCTTGAAACCGTCGGTACCGACTACCGATAAATGTAAATTCCTGTATATATTACACAAAATAAAATATATATATATGTATATATATATATATATGTATATATATATTTATATATATATATATATATATATATATACTTAATTTACTCACATAAAATTAATATACGAAAGTATAGATTTATGCATAAACTTTAAGTATTTACTTCAAAAGTGTTCAATACGTAGGTAGATCTAGTTAGTATATTCAGTGTAGCTTAATCGCCATATACATTTTATAACTTACTATATATATATATATATATATATATATATATATATATATATATATATATATATATATATATATATATATAAAGTGAGAGTTGATATCGTGTTTATTTTCATCCCGGGGCAATCCTGTTACGATCGGCGAATGTCTTCTCATTCGCTGGCAATTCTTTCATGGCTATATTTATGTAAAGGTCAAGCGTGGTTGTTTTCTTGAAACAAGTAAACATCTTATTTTACATCTCAACCAAGATTGACAGTGATTATCTACTTGATTGGTCTTCAATCGTACTTATATCATCCTTATTTATATTTGGTGAACACTCGTTCTTTTTTCCTTTTAGAAAGATGATTGGTTTAATATTAATTGGCTTAAGCATCTTCATCAAAGAAATATCGAGTGTGATTGTATTCTCATCTGATGTCAGCCTTTGCCGGGAGAAATAGGCTTCTAGCGTCAACGAGGTTTCTTCTCAGACAAACAAATACATAGAATAACAAACGTAGAAATAAGTTAATTATTTTGACTGTGAAATGATTCCCTATTGTACCCATTTTAAAAACACGTGCTTATTTAATATTGAATAAACTCACATCAGTTAAACACCTGCAGAAAACGTAAATCAATTCTGTGTTATATTTTGACCCTTTATTTCGATTTAAAGTTAACAAACATCGATTATCATGAAAGACAAGTCTGGAGAAGAGACATCAAAATTAAGAATATAAAAAAAATCGACTTAGTTTAACTTCAAAATACAATTTTTTTTATATAGATAGCATCAATTTGAAAAAAAAACATTTTCTTCGAATTAATCGACCCGTGTTTTTACTTGAAGAAAATGTTGAAAGTGATTAATGTTATTATCAAATTTTTAATGGTTTAATATTATATAGATATAATATACACGTTCTGGATATTTTTTTCTTGTAATGTTACCTTAAATGAATAATGGCCTCGTTCATACAGGGTGACCAAAAACAAAAGCAAAACCTAAATGGAGGCCATCTAGAACATATGCTGTAGAACGGAGAAAAAAAGGCCAAAGATCCTAGTGTTTTAATGTGATGTTTGGAATATAATAAACTAGTTAGAAACGGGGCCTAATTAGAGTCGGGGCCCGTTTTGGTGGTAACCCTATATATATACATGTGTGTCTCCCCTCTCTCTCTCTCTCTCTCTCTCTCTCTCTCTCTCTCTCTCTTTATATATATATATATATATATATATATATATAAATTATGCTAATCAGAAATTATGTGCTTTTATTTTGCTAATTATTTACTATTTATGAAAAGAGGATAATTTTTAGAATCCATAGAAAAATAGAAATGATCTTTTGTATTCCTTGTTTTTGAACAAATAATTTTATTAATTTTAATTTGCATTATTAGCATTACTGCCATATATATATATATTAAAATATATATATATTAAAATACCTAAATCTCTATAAAGCAAAGCTCGCTGTTTGTTTGTAAATAAACAAGACAAGCAGCTGGAGCACTGTAAATTGTGTGTGTTTTTAATGGACATTCGTTGAGGTCATTTTTGACCACCACTATGGGCATATGGGTAAAACTACCGATAATAACGCGATAATAGTAGATTTAATCACCGGCTATGGAATGGTCCTAGTATTGCGACACTGATGAGTTGTGATAGAACGAAACAGTACGGTGCGCGGACGACTATATATAATCTACGATTCTGCTTCTTTCCCTCTCTCTCTCTCTCACACACTCTCTCTCTCTCTCTATATATATATATATATATATCTATGTATATATATATATATATATATATATATATATATATATATATATATACTAGTATTTCAGCCCGGCGTTGCCCGGGTGTTTGGAGGTGTGTGTTGAGCAAAGAAAAAAAAGCGGTCATTTTTTTTTAATATTGACCCCTATTATGACCCCTTAACATTTATTGTTTTGGACTCAAATCAAGTTATTAAGTTAGATCAATGTCCAAAATTTCAAGCGTTTAGACCCAAAATTATGGAAGGAGTTTGGTGCAGTTTTCAAAGGTCAAATCGTTGAACTTTGACCCCTTAGCTAAATTACTGGCCGAAAACGGATTACAAAGATTTTCCCAAATCTAAGTATCCTGTATATCATATTTGAAGTCTGTAGACTTTAAATTGTCAGAGTTATTGCGTAGGGAAATGAACACACACACACACACACATACACACAGACACACACACACGTTCACTTTTATAGATATATTAGCGTGTGTGCCCGGCGTTGCCCGGGTGTTTGGAGGTGTATACTGAGCAAAAAAAAACAAAAAACGGTCACCTTTTTAATTTGACCCCTATTATGATTCCTTAACATTTATTGTTTTGGGCTAAAATCAAGTTATAAAGTTTGATCCATCTTTAAGGTACCTATATCTAAAATTTCAAGTGTATAGACCCAAAATTGTTAGAGGAGTTTGGTAGAGTTTTCAAAGGTCAAACCGTTAACAGCCAAATTTCTGACCGAAAACCGATTACGTAGATTTTTCCCAAATCTTAGTACTCTGTATATCAAATAGGCTAATATATATATATTGAACTACGTGGGGGGGGGCGACAGCAACCCGGAAACATATGCCAACGTGAGATAGACGTGTAAGCTCGTGGCTGCATGATAAAATGGAGAAGACGAGCTGAGGCGACAGAGTTGCTTATCCACAATGCAGAAAAGACGAACAAAAAAGATAGATGCAGGCGTAGTTTTATGATGAATTGACAAGTGGACGCTGACAAATGTAAGTAATTTTTCTGACAATAATTGGGATTGATTTGATGATTAGCTTGTTTAAATTTTTTTGCATGGCAAGGCATGTAATGAAGCCGGAATATGTGTGCAGCAGCCGCTAGATCTCATCTATGCAAATGACCAAGCTGCGGCGCGTGGTGCCGTCACAGCGGAGGAAGAGAAGGGAAATAAAAGCCGACAGATATTTGGTGACAGCGACCAGGAAGCACATGGTAGATGTAATATTAACGTATAACGGCAACATGAGCGACTGGAAAACGCGTTTCGCGATGGCAGAGTTTGGTTAACCTTATGGCAAACAAGAGGAACTATAAAAAGACAAAATGATTGCGTGGTTAAGAAAGTGGCGTTAATAAATGTCTTTAGTTTAAACTGAAAAGGAAACCAGAGTCGAATTTCTTTCCTGTGTTCCTTTGCGAGAATGTCTGCATACGACGTGTTGAGTCCAAGTAAAAAATGTTACGGCAACGTTAGATATGCACTAAAGACGACCCTTGTCAACATTTACACTTGATAATAAAACAAGTGTCTAATATAAAATATTAGTATTAAATCCGAAAAATCACCTAATATATGACAAGAGTATAAATCCGAAAATTTGCAGAATAAACATCAAAAATAAAAAACTGTGGGGAAGAATTGGATTATTGTAAATATTAATATTAATCTTATCACTAATCGATTAAGCATCAGCCTTTTTGTATTCATTGTTTAAAGATTTGAGGATTTAATAACCATTTTAAAATGTCAGGTTCTTATTTTTCGTAATTGCAATATTTCTTATGTTAATGATCAATTTACAATCATAAACCACCAACTCATTGTGTACATAAACAGGTAAGAAATAAGTACTTAATTTTCTACTTATATTAAAGGAATTTTATTTCTGTGTGTGTGTATGCATATGCATCTGTGTGTGTATGTAGGTGCGTTTTATATGGACTCGGAACAATTTAGACCTACTAATATTACTTGCATGAAACGAACTATATTTTCAACATCTCGCATTCGACTTATGTATTAAATGTTTTATCTTATCTGATCGGTGTGTTTTGTCCGGACTGTAGAAATTTTACTTGTCTTTTTCTTTATTTACCTCCCCTTCCTTTCCCCTCTCTAATTGGTCTATTTTTTCTCTCTTTCTCCCCTTCTTTCCCCCTCTCTCTCGGTGAATCTGGTGCTACTACTTCTAGCTGTGTCTCGCGATATTCGATAAAAGGAAGAAGGGAAAAAAACACAACAGACGGTGAGAAGAAAAGGAAAAGCCAGAGCAATGTTAGGCTTTTTGAAAACGCCAGAGCAATGTTAGGCTTTTTGAAAACGCCAGAGCGGTGTTAGGCTTTTTAAAAAAGCCAGAGCAATGTTAGGCTTTTTGAAAACGCCAGAGCAATGTTAGACTTTTTGAAAAAGCCAGAGCAATGTTAGGCTTTTTGAAAACGCCCGAGCAATGTTAGGCTTTTTGAAAACGCCAGAGCGGTGTTAGGCTTTTTGAAAAAGCCAGAGCAATGTTAGGCTTTTTGAAAACGCCAGCAATGTTAGGCTTTCTGAAAACGCCAGAGCAATGTTAGGCTTTTTAAAAAAGCCAGAGCAATGTTAGGCTTTTTGAAAACGCCAGAGCAATGTTAGGCTTTTTGAAAACGCCAGAGCGATGTTAGGCTTTTTGAAAACGCCAGAGCGGTGTTAGGCTTTTTGAAAACGCCAGAGCGATTTTAGGCTTTTTGAAAACGCCAGAGCGGTGTTAGGCTTTTTGAAATCGTCAGAGCGGTGTTAGGCTTTTTGAAAACGCCAGAGCGGTGTTGCGACTTTGGAATTACGACAAAGTAGATTTGCGGCCTCTGCTTTACACCAGAGTGGTGTTGCGACTTTGGAATTACGACAAAGTAGATTTGCGGCCTCTGCTTTACACCAGAGCGGTGTTGCGACTTTGGAATTGCGACAGAGTATATTTGCGGCCTCTGCTTTACACCAGAGCGGTGTTGCGACTTTGGAATTACGACAGAGTAGATTTGCGGCCTCTGCTTTACACCAGAGCGGTGTTGCGACTTTGGAATTACGACAAAGTAGATTTGCGGCCTCTGCTTTACACCAGAACGGTGTTGCGACCTTCGAACTAAAGCAGCAGAGTGGTTTTGGGAACTTTGATATGCCAAAAGAAAAAGAAGCAAGTAAAAAGTGTATTTGTTATAAGTGTTATTTATGAACCGCCAGAAGGACTGATTTGGCAGCCCAGCCGAACTATACATTTCCTTCCTTTCCTATTTTTCTTTCTGATAAAATTTATACCGGTTTACCTTGGCCGTTTTTTTTTTAATGTGATTAAATTTCTTTAGAACACTTAGTCTCGTGCAACGGGATAAAATTCCTTGTACGTGACGATAAAATTCGCGTTAGGACAAATGTGATTCTTTCTCTGTAGATTTATCTCTCATCCCTCGGTTTCCTCAGATCTCTCTCTCTCTTTCTCTCTCTCCCTCTCCCTCTCTCTCTCCCTCTCTCTCTCTCTCTTTCTCTCTCTCTCTCTCTCCGTGGAACCTGTGTTGATGCTCAGACACATAGGTTCTAAGAAGGAAGATTCCTGCTAAATTGTAGTCTGTGCCGTTCCAGTAGACGACAAAATGAATATCAAGAAGACAGGGACGCGGAGCAAATACACGGAACTGACCAGAGAACTGACAGGAATGTGAAAAATTTAGAAAATCAAGATAACAGCTTGACTTTCACTAATAATAGGAGCACTAGAAACAATCCTGTATAACTTCAAAATAAGTGTGTGAAAGCTTAAAATTTGAAGGGTGGCTGAAAAGATACAACGGATAGCAATAATAAAAAGAGATGAAATATTAAGGTTAGACCCTGAATGTCAACAGACGCTAGCGAGACATAAAGAAACTGTTATAGGAGTAAAACACACGGAAATACCACAAGGAATAAAAAAAAAAACTGAAATCCTATAATTATAAGTTTACACAATTTCCAAAAAGTCAACTGGCACGACAGCAAATAGTCGAGGAATATAAAAGAGGATGGAAAGGCCGAAGAGAGTAAGTCTAACTATACATCCATAGGATGAGTGCAAAAAAGTAGCCCTTGTGGGCGGCTTATTGCCATTCAAATTACAGGTAAGGCTAATAGTCGCTAACAATGAGAAATTAATGTTAAACGGCTGTTGCGATAACGCAAATTATTTTGCAAAGTTTACTGAAAAGAAGTGTAGAGCATTGGATATGTGAGGATACTTGTTATCACTCAGATTCAATGGAAATCACAGGTTGTTCTCGAAGCGAAATCCCTGATGGTCTGTGTGAAAATTCCTAGTGACTTAATACAATTTAAATTAAACAAATATATACACTAGTACAAAATAAAATGCAAGCAGAAAACATCCACATTAAAACTGGACCACTTTCGAACACCTTAAAAAAATAAAAACTGATCCTGTAGAAACTGAACCAAGAAATGTGTGAATTACAGATGAAGCGAGCATCTGCGTTGTAAACGCGCGCCCATTGGCTACAACAAACTTGTCTGTTAAAAGCAAAGCATCTGGTTGACTTACGAGCAAACCCAGTATCACGGGAATATATAAATACACGAAGTAAAATCGATTTCACGTCATAGCCTGGCAAATCAAAACCAGGGTTACATGTGGAAAGATCTATGTATCTTTATTCCTATATATATTTTCAAAACTTACTATATATTTGGTACAATATAATATTTAATAAAAGAAAGTTAGACGTACAATTACAAATAGGAAATATGCATTAATCAAAATATTATATTTAGGCGTATTTTATGACTGGGCAACATCACACGACACTACTATATATTGGGCATAATATAATAAACTAAAGAGTTTTGAATCTAATAATAAATACGAAATCTTAATAACTTTAAATATCATATTAAACCTTATTTTACGACCAAGTTACGTCTGGTCGTCTTCTAGTATATATATATACATATATATATATATATATATATATATATATATATATATATATGTGTGTGTGTGTGTGTGTGTGTGTGTGTGTGTGTGTGGTGGACCGATATGATTATCGCCCTAGAAAAGACGACATGATTCCATTTCCGTTTGATGAAAACCGGTTTTCTTTTTTGTTTCAGACTATCTACTAGTTGACCAGCTATGTAGAAATCCTAAGAGCGATAGAAGCCTTCTATCATGTCTAAAAGTTACACAATGTTCAACGAGCAAGATCGAAGATGCGCCGCTATATAACTCATGCTCTCTACCGATGAAAGTGATGACAGCAGGGCTATTGCCAGCGCCCTCAAAATGCATCGCTAGATGGCCATGAATAAGAGGGACGTGACCAGGGTTTGAAAACAAAGTTTCCGGCTAGGGTTTTGGTCTTTGCTTTAGTTTCAAGTGAGGGACACACCATGCAACCTCACATCTTCGAAGTCGGCTTGAGAGTCAACACGAAAGTGCACATGAATGTGCTGAAGAGAGTGGTGCACTCCGGTGGCCGCTGGCAGATTCTGGATGTGACAGCAGGACTCGGCGCCGACCCACAAGTCCATAGAGACTCAGGATTGGCTTCAAAAGGAGTACTACGAATTTGTTCCGTTCTTTCGCATGTCCCCTCTTTCCCTGATCTGAACCTGCTGGATTACTTCGTTTGATCATACGTCAAGGACATCACCAACATCACCTCCCACAACACCAAAACCAACCTGGCCGCTGCCATCCGTCGAGTATTTGCCGAGCTCCCACCGGCGCTTGAGGAAAAGGCATGCTCCCAGTTCCGGACCCATATCGAGGCGGTGATTGACGTTGAAACATTCAATAAATGTCAGCTCTACTACATACTCAAGTTATCTGAATTGAGTTTTCTTATATTCTTTTAATGAACCTGTAGTGACGTGTTTCTTTAGAGCTACAATTTTATCGTTCAACCCTGTATATATTGTAAAAAAAATTTTAAATTCACTTAAATCTGACCCATTTAATTGATTTTATAAATCGAATTATTTTTTTATTCCTGCAAGTTTATTAATGTAGTTAATGATTTATTAGCCCAGTGGGTAACGACGTGTTACTAATAAGCACAAGTGTAATTCACGTAGAGACGATAAACACACAAATAAAAAAAAATACTGCAAATTCCTTAAAAAGTGTAATCGTACGTGTAGCTTTTTTAACCGTAACTTGGTATGAACAGAAACAAGATGAATTATTTAGTACATAAACCAAGTTTTAAAAAATCGTTCCCTTCAGCAAATAAATAGCAAATTAGACAACGAAAATGATTCTTCGCCGTTGAAAACAAATGTTTCTGGGGGATTTCGATTAGCGTTGAAATTTAACATGACTTATGACAGTACCTACAGGCAAACCAAAATAAAGAGCAGATAACTCTAACATCGTGCATTGTTCAAAAACCTTTGTCACCTTTCATTGGATGTAAATACTTAGATACAAAAATATATTTACTGGAACAATATGAATTCACCTTAATTTTTTTTATAACTGATTCCTAATTCATCTACTTAAACTATTTAAAATTCAATCGTATTTGCCGTGATTTGGAAATTATTCCGCAAATAATTTAATTTTTTTTTTTACGCGGTGGTCACCACTTATCAAGGCCCGGAAGCCACTCAGGGATAAGGGTAATTGCAAGTACAGTACGTTAGTGTGGAGATTTGATGAAGTGTTTACTGAAGGGGGCGGTTCATTAGGAATTTGTTAACGTTGGACTTGAAGACATCTAAGTTGTAGTCAGGTGGGAAGCAGGCAGATGGAACAGAGTTCCACAGGCGTGCAGTTCTAAGAAAGAAGCTTTGTTCATGGAGTCCACGTTTTGATTTAGGCACAGATAAAGAGTGGGGGAAATTTTTCACAGTGGATTCAGCTAGACGGGCGTTTTTCGTAAAAGATTAGCGAGGGGGGACCAGAGATTGGAGTTCAGACGAGCACCTGCCATGGAAATAACGATAAAACAAGGATAGGCTCGCAACGCCTCTTCTGTGGGAGAAAGTTTGCAGGGAAGTAAAAAAAGGGCACCCCCCCTAAGCCACGAAGTCTATTTATACTCTGTAAAGGCAGGATAGGCTGTTTTTAGCAGCTCCAGCCCAGATGTGCCAGCAGTATTCCGTCCTTCCACGGACTTGGCTGTTAAAAAATAAACAGAAGGAGATATGACTCACTTTCTGTAAGTAACAATGTGTTTCTAATGTATTCGTTAGATATCTCTTTACACTTCCGATAAAAAAAAATCGTTTTTGCTTTACTTATGAGTTCGTTTCGAATACTAAGTCGCCACTTATTATTCCGTGAAAGGTATATATCGTTTGAAATTGCTGGACGATCTTGCTACAGTACTAATGACAAATATGATAAGTCGCCGTTGGAAGAATGTCGTAGTCGAAGCTGATGTTCCTAGAGCGAGACTTTCATATCTTTTGACCAATTGATATCACGTAAGACGGAAGGATCCGGGTGTACTCATATTCATTATATCGGTTTTTAATATAAAAGTAGTATTTTTGCTCCATACGTGAAGTTGTAGCATGTCTTGTTCGGGCGATTTCTATTTCAAAGAAATAATGTTGTTATTTAAGCCAAGACTTATGAAAGATACATTGAAACTGATCCACTTGATATTAAGCAAAAGTGCTGCCATGTTTTTGTTTTAATACTCGTGTTGTTCGCGGTTTTCTGTATTAAATTGAATACGCGTCGTTAGCGATCTCTTTAAGGCAAGTAGTCCAGGTCAAAAATCTGCTTTTAGTTTTCCTTTCAGAGGCAAACGTTAACGATCCTGCCCTGTTTTTTTATTCAATATATTTTTAAATAATAAAAAATCTTTGCAAGACAAAAGACTGGCAAGAAATACTTTCGTTGGTTGGGATTGAATGAGAATCAATGAATATTTCACACTTGTAATGCTTGTATTATCATCGAAATCGATGGAATCGCCATTTTTAAATCAAATCAATTATTGGCATACTCTGGGTGTCTACCATGATGGATCAGGAGTTACCTTCACATACCTTCCCTGCACTGACTTAGTTGACAAATATGCACTGCAGTTATCATACTGTTGATTGTATAAAAATATTTTATATAATGCATTAAGATAAAGTTTAAAATGCCAAACTCAATTGTCATTGTTCAAAGGGGCTCTAAACAGAAACAATCAATTTGCACGCACCCTGTCTTATCAAATAACCTACTGTTGATTTTATACAATAAGCCTATCTGCTTGTACGGCGATGAAATTTTTCAAATGTCCTTCGGATCTAAGGCTGTATATGCGTGTTAAATTTGGTCAAAATCCAACAGTTCCTTCTTTGTGTATTTAACCTGCTGCGGACTGCTATCCTAATCTTTATTGTTGTTTCACCAAGTTTAAGCTCTGGCTTTCTTCAGGAGAGGCAAAACCATGGAAGACAGTTACAGTTTCAAGACACTGTATTCCTATCCCGTCGCGGTAAATCACCTGAAGTAAATGATTTGGCCGAAACGTGATAAGACAACAACTTCGGAGATAACATATATACTAGCAGAAGTACCCGTCGTTGACTGGGTTCAAAAACAGCCTACAGAAAATGGACTGTGATTGATGAAAGTATGGTAGGTTATGAAAAGGAGGGGCTTGTAAAGAGATAGGTTTTGCTTCTCAAAAATGTTACCCAAGCAAAATACGATGAAAATATATTTTTTATATCAACTTTGTTTCCATTCGTAGCCAAGAGTGACCAACAAAATGATGTTTCCTTACAAAGAGAAAATGTTATATTTTTTTTATTACATTTTCACCCCAAACAAGGCAAATTGCCACTTTGGTGTAGGGGGCTACTATCAGGGGCAAAGACTACTGGGGTACTATGTAGGGATTTGGGCAGCAAGATGTCGGTTCACGCTACACTTGAACTTCTGAACGTCAGTACTGTTGGGGAAGCAGGGACCTGGAATGGAATTCCAGAGTCTAGCGGTTCTGGGGAAGAAACTATTGGAGTAAAAATATCTTTTACATATAGGGATCTCTACAGTGTGGGGGTGGGATTTAACAGCCTGTCGGGTTTGTCGAGGGTGCTCACGTCGTGGGGGCACAAGTGCTTGCACTTCGTCAGAGCATTCACGACTAAAATACTTGTAGAAAAGGCAGAGGGATGCAACATTTCGTCGATGGGACAGAGGCTGAAGCTTAGATCACAGTTCAGGGCCTATCATGTTTGCGACTCTCTTTTGAACCTTGTCAAGGAGCGAGAGACTAGTAGCAGATGCACCAGCCCAGATGTGGCAGCAATACTCTATACATGGGCGAATGGTGGCCTTATAGAGGTACAGGATACTTTCGTGTGTTAGTAGTTTTCTAGCACGGTAGAGAGAGCCCACCTTTCTTGCAGCGGCCCTTGCAATGCGTTCAATGTAATTGTTCCAACTCATGTTTCCTGTGAACGTTAGGCCAAGGAGATTGAAATATGTACTCTCAGATAAAGAGTCGCTGGCCATTGCTTTTGGTGGTAGAGAGGGTTTCTTGTAATTATTGAATGAAACTAGTTTAGTCTTGGCAGCATTAAACGCGACCAACCACTTTTGTCCCCATTCCACCACAGATTGGAGGTCTTCCTCTAGTGTTTCTGCCATTTCTTTAGAAATGGGTTCATTCGTCTTCCTGTCGTGCCTGCCATAGAGTGTAGTGTCATCAGCATATATACCCATCTCAGAGGCAATTTTGTCGGGGAGGTCATTTATGAATATCAGGAACAGTAGAGGTCCAAGGATAGAACCCTGGGGCACCCCCGCATTTATATCATATTGTTTAGATGTACGACCGTCGAGGACAACCTGGATTTTTCTCTTATCTAAGAAGGATTTAATTATGTTATGTATTCTACCAGTGATACCGTATGATCTGATTTTCCTGAGGAGACCCTCATGCCATACTCTGTCAAAAGCCTTAGATATATCTAGAGCTACCGCTCTACCCTCCCCCGCTTTGTCCAGTGAATGGTATATACGTTCAGAGATCACAGTTAGGATGTCTGCTGTGGAACGGGCTTGTCTAAATCCATATTGTTTGTCAGTCAGAAGTTTAGCATCTGTAAGATGATGGACTAGAGCATGGTTAATTATGGTCTCAAATATTTTGGCAAAAAGTGGGAGGAGGCTAATGGGGCGATAATTTGATGGGTCAATCCTTTCGCCAGAATTCTTGAATACTGGTACAACAGAAGCAGTTTTCCAACAGCCCGGAAAGCAAGCTTCATTAAGACATTTGTTGTAGAGTTTGGAGAGAACTGGAGCTACTTCGGCTGCGCACTTTTTTAATAGCACAGCTGGGATAAGATCGGGTCCACATGCTTTTGAAGTGTCAAGGTTTTTTATGATAGCATGCACCTGAGCAGGGGTGGTTTTCAGATCGTCAGATAATAATATAAATATCCAAGAAATAAATGTTACCATAGTCAATAAAAGTTACTGTTATGGTAGAAAAGTTCATTGGTTTGCATTTTTAAGTAGTTTGTATTTTTTTTTAATTCACGAACCGGTTAAAAAAATAAAAATGGCAGCGACTTTGAAATGGAGTCCCCCGTTTTCAATTTGAAGAAGGGGTACCTGCGCATTCTGTGTTAACAATTTAAGAAAGTTCCGTCAACGTAAGGAATATTTATAAACATATTTTAATGTTTTCCGTTATTTTGTACTTGAGGAATATTCGATTATGGCACGTTTTAGTTCATATAAATATTCATTTAAGTACTTCTCGCCTCAAATTTCGTTTTCATTTCGGTTCGCTGAAATTATTTCAAGTAAAGAGCATTAACAACTATTAAAAAACATGAACTGAACTCTTATTGACAATGGTAACATTTACTTCTTGTATATTTATTTTTTCAGGTAGTCGTTTGTTGGCTTTCCTGGTAAACACTCTTACAAAATAATATCGACGATATATTGAAAAACAAAGAAACAAAAACAGTTTTGAAAAATATTGAAGCTTTACTTACTTTAGTAAAATAATCCGAAACAGCAAAATGAGATATTAAAAAATTAAACACGTAATTACTTTAGTTTTTTAAAGCAAAGAATCGATATAAATATGAATAAGAAGAAAATTGCGCCCCTTTCAAGCAAAACAGCTTCGTTACAGTTTTACAGTAGTGAACGGTGCAGTATTGCGCCGTCGGATTCAGGGTTGTACTATTGTAATGTAAAGAACACGCAGAAATGGTTGTAATCAACTGAATTCCTTCTAGTACAAAAATGTTTTTAAAAGACATGAAGTCACGTGAGCATGATTTTTCCTTCTTTTGACACGATAACAAGTAAAGTTCTTATTTTTTATTATTTATCTATTTATCTATTTTCGAGAGAGCGCCACGTGCAAGTGGAGAAGGAAAAAACAGAGTTATGCAAAATTTGTGTCTAGAATTGGCTAAAGTTCCGACTTTTTTTGGGGGGAGGGGGCTTTCACTTTAATAAGAACGTGAATTTATGAGGTGAATCTATTCGACACAATATGATTCCACTCAAAAAATAAATAAAAGCTAACGTAAATTAAGATTAAAGTTAAGGTTTTATTGTGGACCCTCACCCCTTTTAAAAAAACCTTGTAAAACTTTGTGACATATTTACATTCTATGGAAGTCAGGCGCGAACGAACACCCAATAATTGTATTGTACTATATTTCTTCAAACTGAAACATAATTATCAAAGTATACTTACGCAAATAGATATGAAAAGTATTTGTTAAAGTTTGTGCCATATATCCATGGAGTACAGGCGCGAACGCAGACCCCAAAATTTTATTATACCATCCCTATTTAAATTGAAACATACTTATCAAAGTATCCTTATGTACATCTATATCAGAACCCCTTGTAAACGTTTTTTTTTTATTTTTTATTTCTATACTTTGGGGGACAGGCGCGAACGCAGAAGCCACAATTTTAATGAACCACTGTTCTGCCAGATCAAACATACCCATTCCTTATCGTCGATAAATCTTCTATCATTATATATAATCAGTTTTTTTTTAAATAGTCAACCATATAGGAGCCTATTCCTGACCAGACACACACACACAGACGTTCAGATCTATAAAGGGTGACAAAAAAAGTGCCCCAACTCTAATTATGCCCCGCGTCTTTGTGTTTTGTCCGAATTTAATGAAACGTTGGTCATAACTAGTTTATTATATTCAAAACCTTACATCAAAACACTAGGATCTTTGTCCCTTTTTTCTCCGTTCTACGGCATTTGTTCTAGATGGCCTCCATTTAGCTTTTGCTTTTTACTGGGGGGTCACCCTGTATTATAGATATGCATATAAATAGAGATATGTAGATAAGTTTCAAAAAGATATAGTATATGGTTATTCACATTTTATTTATCATATATATTTATTATCATGTGAAACAACGTGACTAAAATCTATATTACAAAACTACAATATTTTTGTCAAATACATAAATCATGAATTTAAGAGCACCTTTCTGATTGCGTTAGAATAACAAATTTCAAAACGAGAGAGAACATCAACTGCTACTTTTAAATTGCTATTGTAGTCTGTTGTTTAGTTTCCTAAATGAATCGCAAAGAAAAGTCAATTTTATTTTGAACAAAAAAATGTTTCTTATCACAAAATCAATATTATAATGTCTTGCAGCCAAAATACACACTTACCAGCAGTCTTTTTTTCCTCTGACATTTGTTAAAACGTGTCAGATATGAGAAAAACAAAAATCTCCAACATAAATATGAGTTTTGTTGACATGTTCTCAGCTAACAAAATTGTAAATAAGTCTTGCAACGATTCCATGAAAAGTGTCAGTTGGGTTAACATTTAAACACAATTGTTTTGGAACGTAAAACATGATGGAAACTGGGTTTCAACAATATGAGCACCAAAACTTTTGCAAAGAAATATATATATATATATATATATATATATATATATATATATATATATATATATATACTAGCAAAAGTACCCATCGTTGACTGGGTTCAAAAACAGCCTACAGAAAATGGACTCTGATTTATGAAAGTGTGATAGATTATCAAAAGGAAGGCTTGGAAAGAGATAGTCTCGAATTTGGGGGTATCAAAACCAAAGCAAAATATGATGAAAGTAAAAATAAAATAGATAAGCCCCATAATTTATTATATCATACCTGTTCGCACTGAAACACTTATCACAATATTTTGTGGATCTATATTAAAAAACCATGTTAAACTTTGTGACATATTTCCATTCAATGGGGGTCAGGCGCGATCGAACACCTCATAATTTTATTATACCATATTTCTCCAAACTGAAACATAATTATCAAAGTATACGTACGCAGAAAGATAGGAAAAGTTTTTAGTAAAGTTTTTGCCTATTTCCATTCTATGGAGGCCAGGCGCGAACGCAGACCTCACGATTTTATTATACCATCCCTGTTTAAGTTAAAACATACTTCTCAAAGTATTATTATGTACATCTATATCACAAACACTTGTAAACGTTTTTTTTTTAATTTTATAATTTTTTATTTTCATACTTTGTGGACCAGATGCGTACGCAGCCCCCACAATTTTAATGAATCATTATTATGCCAGATCACACATACCCATTCCTACGTCTCGATACATCTTCTATCATTATATGGGATCAGTTTTCTATAATAATCAACCATATAGGAGCCTAGCCGTGACCTGACACACACATATGTTCAGCTTTATCATATATATATATATGTATATATATACATATATATATATATAAATATACGTATATATATATATATATATATATATCAGAGCAAATAGTTATTATTTTATATATATATACATATATATGCATATATATTTATATATATATATATATATATATATAGGGGAAATGAAACAAATTAAATAATAAATAAATAAAAAATAAATAAAAATACAATACGAAACTACGGGTTAACACGGAAAACTATCTTCACATAACACCACAAGATGGCGGAAGTGAGGAGGCATGGCTTTGGAAGTCTTTTGCCCGATTACGATGTTCAGCATGTTAAAAATATACCTTTTGTTGTAAAAATGTAATGGAAAAACATCTGAAGAAGTTGATGGGGGCAAGATATATTTATGGACACATAAATCGTAAATTTGCCTTCCCACTAACGAAACAGTTGTAATGGAAAAAATCCAGGAAATAAACGAAGGCTTTAAAAAAAGAAAACGTGCGTCTTTGAATTTTCAACAAAATTTTGCACTATATATATATATATATATATATATATATAAGCTTTGCACTATATATATATATATATATACATATACATACATATATATATATGTATATATATGTGTATATATATATATATATATATATATATATATATATATACCCAATTATCTAGCCTTGAAGAAGGGGAGACTAAAACTTGCTTCTCTGGTTTCAACTGATCTGAAATAACAGCAAGGGGAGACTATATTCCAAATATTTCTCATATGTTATAATTACACCTTTTTCTTTGTGAAATAGGGTATTATTATGAGTGTCTCCAGTATCAACATGTATACACGCTAAAATTCAGTTTATGTGTGAAACACAAAGAGAGGAGAAATATTTGGAATCTAGTCTCCCGTTGCTGTTATTTCAGATTATTTGAAACCATAGCAGCATGTTTTAGTCTCTGCTCCATCAAGGCTAAAGATTTGGCGTAAATATCAGATATTTTGTAATTTCTATGCAAAACTAGAAAAATTACTATGATTTAAACATTTTGTGGCTATGAAAAAGTGGCATAAATAGTCTCTGGATAATGGATGACACCCTTAATATGAGACCTTAAGGACAAATGCTACATAGCTTATTACACATTTCAGGTCATTACTTTTCCAACCAGTTTCATTTGTTAAATTCAATGATCGGGAACGTTCTTTTTTGCATGTGTGTTACAGATATAGAGATGTGAAAGAAAATAAATTTTAATAGAAATGTTTTACACGTTTTATTCAAGCAACGCAGGATAGCCCTGCTAATTATTACTATACTAGCGGGGGTACCCGGCGTTGCCCGAGTGTTTGTGTCCGGGACGGGGGGGGGAGTTTTAAAAATGTTATGGTAGGTAAGTAGGAAGGATCAAACCCGGAGTCATGAGTAAAAGTAGGAAAATAAAGTGTGGAAAAAAAAAACATCTGCAACGTTAACAGTTCGGCCACCAAGAAAAGTCCATTCAAGTTGTTTAGGAAAAAAAAAACGACTACGGTAGGTCGGCGCGAACGTGAAAATATAATGTGAATTGTCCAGCATGCTAACCACTACGCCACAGAGCACTGCAGCTTAGTTTAGTGATTTTAAATAACTTCACATGAAAGAACTACGAAGCCAAACCGGTGTTCTCTTCTCAACTGTTCCTTGTGAACGATCCCCAAACGGTGTTAAGTGGTGGCAGGGGGAGGAGGAATTTATAAGAGAGAAAATATTTTACCACTTCCATTGATCTTAACCGATTTTGACCGTGACTTCTCAGCAGAAAAAGTATAGAAATTTAAGATTATCGAGGAATTTGAGAAATAATAAGCCTATAACACACCTCAGATATTGTTGTGCCGTTTGTGCATATTATATTTGCATGAAATATCTTGATTTTTAATCCTATTAAGGTCAAAATCCCACGGGAAAAAATGAGTTCATTTTATTTATATAGATAGATGTTTTAGTCTCTGCTCCATCAAGGCTAAAGATTTGGCGTAAATATCAGATATTTTGTAATTTCTATGCAAAACTAGAAAAATTACTATGATTTAAACATTTTGTGGCTATGAAAAAGTGGCATAAATAGTCTCTGGATAATGGATGACACCCTTAATATGAGACCTTAAGGACAAATGCTACATAGCTTATTACACATTTCAGGTGATTACTTTTCCAACCAGTTTCATTTGTTAAATTCAATGATCGGGAACGTTCTTTTTTGCATGTGTGTTACAGATATAGAGATGTGAAAGAAAATAAATTTTAATAGAAATGTTTTACACGTTTTATTCAAGCAACGCAGGATAGCCCTGCTAATTATTACTATACTAGCGGGGGTACCCGGCGTTGCCCGAGTGTTTGTGTCCGGGACGGGGGGGGGAGTTTTAAAAATGTTATGGTAGGTAAGTAGGAAGGATCAAACCCGGAGTCATGAGTAAAAGTAGGAAAATAAAGTGTGGAAAAAAAAAACATCTGCAACGTTAACAGTTCGGCCACCAAGAAAAGTCCATTCAAGTTGTTTAGGAAAAAAAAAACGACTACGGTAGGTCGGCGCGAACGTGAAAATATAATGTGAATTGTCCAGCATGCTAACCACTACGCCACAGAGCACTGCAGCTTAGTTTAGTGATTTTAAATAACTTCACATGAAAGAACTACGAAGCCAAACCGGTGTTCTCTTCTCAACTGTTCCTTGTGAACGATCCCCAAACGGTGTTAAGTGGTGGCAGGGGGAGGAGGAATTTATAAGAGAGAAAATATTTTACCACTTCCATTGATCTTAACCGATTTTGACCGTGACTTCTCAGCAGAAAAAGTATAGAAATTTAAGATTATCGAGGAATTTGAGAAATAATAAGCCTATAACACACCTCAGATATTGTTGTGCCGTTTGTGCATATTATATTTGCATGAAATATCTTGATTTTTAATCCTATTAAGGTCAAAATCCCACGGGAAAAAATGAGTTCATTTTATTTATATAGAAGATAGAATAGAAGAAGAAGATAGAAGAAGAAAGAATAGAAGAAGATAGAAAAGAAGAAGATAGAAGAAGAATAGAAGAGAAGAAGAGAAGAGATAACATTACAATACATAACCGGCACTTCAAATGAGGCATATGTACAATATAAAATTTTGTTCATAACAGACGAGTTATGTAGAAAATTGCTTTAAACCGGAACAAGTTTTTGAAAGATTTTGATGCCTTCAGTTTTGGTACTGGACATCTGCGATGATTACACCATTATTGACGAGACCATCATCTTTCCAAAGGTTAGAGGTCGGAAGAGATGAAATTTGAGAAATGGTTTCGTAAGTGACATTGACAACATTCTAATAGCAGACGACTATCTCTTGCATGGTCGGAGACATTAGCCATTTATTATACGCTTGTGCACGGACATTTTCAATATAACACGTTAAAGATCAAACTTCTTCTTAGAAAACAAAATTGACCATCGTCTTTACAAAGAATCGTATGAGTTTAAGAGAGGCGTCTCTAAATCCGTTAGCTAGAACTGTAGACAGAATACTAACCTAAAGAGAAACAAGAATACATACTGCGAAATACCTCAGTTGATGGAAAACATTAAATTGATATTATATGTTTATTAAATGAGAGACGTATACGATAGAGAGTTTGTTTATAGTGTTGGAGTTAGATTGTTTTTTGTGTGAGTGAAGTGCATATTGTAGTTTGATAAGATATCGTAAAGTTGGTGGATTTTTAAGGATTGTGTCTTGTTTATAAGATTTTTCAGTTTGTGGGTTTTATTACATAGAAGCTTTCGTTATTTCATTTGCTACATGAGGTTCAAGGCTTAAAAAATATGATGCATAGTGTTACTAGGAATGAATCGGCGGAGAAAATTATATATGTTTTTCTCGGATTTTAAGTGAAGAGCGTTGTCTAGTATAAGGTGAAAAATCCCTACCCAGAAAAGGAAACCTCATTCTGCCCAACAAGAAACTTCAATCCAGTGAACATATGTTTCGACATGGAAGATTACCTACGCAGAATCAGATGAAAAGAATATTTCAAAGACCACAATAACGGTATATTCGCTAACACCTTGTTTTCAGATACCAATCAACTCTAAAAACTAAACGACTCTATGTGGACTCCACCGAGTTGATGAAACCCTGACATAGATCAATATGCTAAAACAGCACCTAATACATCTACATAGCAAAGAGCATCTCAACAACAAAAAAAAACATTTCTATACAAGAACGAAAAATAACTATATCACGATCAAATCAGCAGACAAAGAGAGGCTATATACTTGGCCCTTTGGACAAGATCAAAGTGTAGTATCTGTTCTTCAGATGCTGCACTTCAATTTCTTGTTCTCTGTCAGTGGAGGAGAAATCCTTCACGACTGAGACAATTTTTATTTTTGTTCCTTTTCTCCGCATTAAAAAACGACCCTGGTGTGTAACTTTGTCCCGTGGGGAGGCATTGTAAATAAGGACAAAGAGAGGCTATATCATCATGCGGAAACCCAACTCAAAGACACACATTTCTACAAAACACTCCCCCGAAGACCAACCATTCAGCTACAGGCTGAAACTCACTTATTCAAAGCCTTATCCCCTGTATCTCCAAGATCATCACTTTCTTCATACCCACAAATCCTAAAGGAGCCAATTTCCACACCTCTCCTAAACTATAGAAACTCCACAAACTAATAACAAACACTGGCTCTACCACAATCATAACTAAAACATTGACTTCAAACCTCGACAATATCTATGAATTAACCAAATCCCTGAACATTTCACCCCCGTAGACCTATAATATGAGGAATTGGCACACTAGCATAATATATTTCCGAATATGTAGCCAAGATTTTAACCCTTTCAGCATCCTTAGCAACATCAAGGACACCACACATTTTCTCAATATCATTAGACAAATCAACAAATTTTCGCAAGTATTTTACTCCCCTTGATCGTACCAGCTCTATATACCAACATCCCTATAATGAGTGAGTACAGGTCTGTAAAATATTTCTCCTTCACAATAATTTCCCTGTGTGTAGAAGATGACTGTTTTAGGATTTGTGGGGATGAAGAAAGTGCTAATATTTTCAAACTCTATTTCTTCCGAAACTAAAAGTCGCAACGCAGCGCGAGGTGTCTTAAATGACCGGATTTTTTTACTATCCATTCTTTTATGAATCTTTAGTCGTTTAAACTAGTTTTAAAGGGGTCAAAAATGGGTAAAAATTGACCAAAACTCGATATATATTTTGCACATTGATCTCAGTTAATTTTCAATTTTTAATCAGTTCATATGCGCGTCACCTTGATACAGTGATAACGTACCCAGCTTTGAATGCTTCAGTTTCGCCTTTGATTCTAATTGATGGTACTCAAATATTTTTTTGCTTTTGAAATCACGAATCTGTAATAACATATACGAAATCTGGACAAATTAAAATATCATATTTAAACGTATTTTACGACCATGCAAAACCGGCCGGTCTTCCCCGCTAGTTACATTATTATTATTATTATTATTATTATTATTATTATTATTATTATTAGCATTAGCATTAGCATTAGCATTAGCATTAGCATAATCATTATTATTATTATTATTATTAGCATTTTTATTACTGTTATTATTATTAGCATTAATATTATTACTGTTATTACTAGCATCATTTTTATTATTATTAGCATTATTATTATTAGCATTATTATTACAGCTATTATTAGCATTATTATTCTTAGCATTATTATTTTTATTATTATTATTATTATTATTAGCATTATTATTATTAGCATTATTATTATTAGCATTAGCACTAGCATAATCATTATTATTATTATTATTATTATTATTATTATTATTAGCATTATTATTACTGTTATTATTATTAGCATTAATATTATTACTGTTATTACTAGCATCATTTTTATTATTATTAGCATTATTATTATTAGCATTATTATTATTATTACTGTTATTATTAGCGTTATTATTATTAGCATAAGTATTATTATCTTTATTATTATTATTAATTTATTATCATTAGCATTATTATTAGCATTATTATTATAATTATTACTGTAATTATTATTATCATTATTATTATTATTAGTTGTTATTTTTTTACACAGTGATCATCACTTATCAAGGCCCGGAAGCCACTCAGGGATAAGGGTTATTGCAAGTACATTACGTATATACCTGATATTATTAGCATTATTATTATTACTGTTATTATTATCAATATTATTACTTTTATTATCATTAGCATTATTATTAGCATTATTATTATAATTATTACTGTTATTATTATTTTCATTATTATTATTATTTGCATTATTATTATTACTTTTATTATTATTATTATTAGCATTATTATTAGTATTATTATTACTGTTATTATTATTGGCATTATTATTATTAGCATTATTATTACTGTTATTATTATTATTATTATTATTATTAATAGCATTATTATTACTGTTGCATTATTATTATTATTAGCATTATTAATACTGTTGTTATTATTAGCATTATTATTATTACTGTTATCATCATTATTAGCATTATTATTACTGTTGTTATTACTATTAGCATTAATATTATTACTGTTATTATTAGCATTAAAAATTAGGATGATAAAAGGCAACGTTAGTCAAACCAGTCGTATACTGGTTATGCTAAACTGTTCAAACAGTACTAGCTCAATATACCAGCATTTAACAAATCAACATAGCTGTCCCCCCTCTAATCTTAGAAAGGTCTTCGTGGACAACACAAGGATTTTGCAACGAGAAAGTAATTGTAAAAAATTAAAAATACTTGAAACACTATATATAAAAACGCAGCACCCATCTATAAATAGCATTAATTTTGAAAGTAGCAATAATGTGCTGAAATGTTTAGCATAACCAGTATACGACTGGTTTTACTAACATTGCCTTTTATCATCCTAATTTTTAATCGAGTTTTTATCACTCGTAAATGTATATCTTAATCGACTTTTCATTGACTCTTTTTATCATTCGTAACTATATATTTCACTTCTATTTTTAATATTTTATCTCCACCTGATGATGATTCAAGAAAGAATCGAAAGCGCTCATGTGAACCATGGAACATTTGTAAATACCTTCCATCTTGAAGTTAAAATAATCTTACGAAAGATCGAAAAAATGAAAAGAAGAATCATTAAGCAAGGTATCTCTGTTGTTTTTAATGTTTGCCTGAATGAGGGAATGCTGCCTAAATACACTAATATATATATGTATATATATATGTATGCATATATATGTATATATATAGATATATATATATATATGTATATATAGATATATGTACGCATATATATCTTTATACATATATATATGTGTGTGTGTGTGTGTTGGAAAAAAAAAAGCTTTGTAAAGTGACAATTCTTATAAACAAACGAACATATGCAATATCTAATTTTTCTACCGGGCAAATTATTCCTCGTCATATATAATATTCAATAGAGGATGAATTCTATAATAATGCACATGTTTAAGCTTATTGAACGGCCGGGAAACTCCGGGCTATCAGCTAGTATATAACTTTAAGAAGTACTGAGAAATGTTTATAGTAGCAATAAACGATTAATGTTGATGAATATGCTGTAATTCAGCATTTAAATAAGTTCTTTTGTTGTTGTTTATATATTTGCAAAAGGTAATAGTTTGTCCAGACACATAGCTATACAACGGGGAATTAAAAAAATAGAAATACGAAGTATAATGAGATTGAAAAGATTTTGTTTGATTTGCTTTTTAATAAACATCAATTAGCTAGTCAAAAATTAATTATATAATATTCTAAACATAATGAAATGTTTGTCTTATTTGAAGTATTCAGACTTCTGTCCGATTCTAGTTATTTTCTTACTGTTTTGATCGATGTAACCTCATACCCTCATCGGATATATCTTGTCGAAATTGGTAATCTTTCTGTCAAACTCGGGAATTTTTATGTTGAACTCAATAATTTTGTAATATCTGATATTTTTCAAATGTATCTTGTCGAGTCGGGAATCTTGGAGACCCGTGGTTTCACACGTTAGGTACTTGGTAAAAAAAAACTCGAGGCATATTGGATAAAGTACTTGGTAAATTTTTATGTTGAACTCAATAATTTTGTAATATCTGATATTTTTCAAATGTATTTTGTCGAGTCGGGAATCTTGGAGACCCGTGGTTTCACACGTTAGGTACTTGGTAAAAAAAAACTCGAGGCATATTGGATAAAGTACTTGGTAAATTCAGTTGTCAGTCACATTTTTCTGAGGGTGTAATTTTCAATTCTCAATGCAAGAATCTGCAAAACACTATTTCGTATAACATGTCACTTTTCCCAAATCATAACTGACAGAACGAAACCGGGAATTTTTCTGCCAAACTCATAAATCTTTATGTCGAACTCAAGAATATTTTTGTCAAATCGTGAATCTTCGGGGAATTTCTTACAAAGTCCTTTAACAAAGTTGAAGTCGTCAGTAATTCGCAATTGTATTTTGAGTGTTACAAACAGTGAGAATTCAAACTTCAACCCCTTCAGATGAGTGTAATTTTCAATTGAATTTAACCAAGTACTTTATGCTCTATATCAGGGCTCAGCAAGTACTTGTTAAAATATACTAGACTACCCGTGACCCGTTGGGTCAGTATGTTATATTAGCTATGGAATTCATGTATGAGCGTGACACTTTTGACTTAAAGAAAATAGTTTTGCTTTTTGACATAACAGAACCATTTCTATGAAAGTATATTAAAATGGAAAAAAATATATAGATAGATTTCTATGAGTCGTTCTGTTTATTATAATTGATTATTTTTGAAAAAAAAATTACAGTTACTGAATTATAAGTGGTTGGCCATACTTATAGGTAAATGTGCACTGAGCAGATACCATAATACTTATTATGGTTAAATTAAAATTTTGATATATCTGCTTTTTTTTTTACATCGTTTATTTCTGTATTACGTTTAAGTTATTTTAAACCCCACTCTTCCCCTGTTTAATAATAATTTCGAAATAATAACGTTAATATTTCAGCGTCCGAATTGTTCTTTTTTTTTTTTTCGCGGAAAAATTATCTAAATAAATAATTGTTAATACTGTCTGCTTTTTTTTAACATCGTTCATTTCTGTATTACGTTTAAGTTATTTTTAAACCCACTCTTCCCATGTTAAATAATAATTTCGAAATAATAACGTAAAATATTTCATGCATAATTGGATGTCGTAAAACGGAAAGTGGGTTACATACATTGTTACAAGATCATTTGAGTTTTATCATTATATAAATATATATTCGAGCATTTCGTTCTGAATTCCCTATAGATTTCTGAGATTTATAGAAAGATTTTCGAGTTTGAAAAATACAACGATTGATGGTCGGATTTTACATCGACTAAAAAGTGTCGAAAAATGTTCAAGATTGGTACAGTAGTCCAAATAATCCAAATAATACGAATTATCAATCGACATTTCAAAGATTTAGAAAGATAATGGTAATGCATTTTTAACTCGCGTTCAATCCTTACAAGACATATCGTCATTTGGACATAAGGGGTTACTATTTGAGACCATACCTAGGAAAGATTAATACGACGTTTGTTTACGTCACGTATAAACTTGTACATATCAGCACAGTCGGGGAAACTGGTAGTAGGAAGGGAATTCCAAAATCTATCTGTTCCAGCGAAGAAGCTATTACAGTAGAAACCTTTCTGATATTTTGTGACTTTAACCGTGAAAGAGGTGAGATTTTAGTTGCTTAGCGGGTTGATCGGGGATATGTACGTCGAAGGGCCACGAGTGAAACGAGATAATCAGAGCACATTCCATTAAAATATTTGTAAAATAGGGACAGAGATGCAACACTGCGGCGATGGGACAGAGGTTGGGACTTGGTTGACAAAATGAGACCTAATAGATTGAAAACTCTTTTTTTGGATCCTATCCAAGAGGGAGAGGCTAACGGTATATGGCCAGTTGATGTGTGCTGACAATACCCCATGCATGGAGGAAGATGGGCTCATAGAGGTACAGGATACTCTCAGATGTGAGCAGTCTTTTAGCTCGATAGAGGGAACCTGCTTTGCAGCAGCCTTCGCAATGTCATCAATTTATTTGTGCCAGTTCATGTTCACTGTGAATGTTAGGCCAAGGAGTTTGACGAAAGAATTCTCAGGAAAGGTGTTGTCATGGATATCGCTGGTATGAGATGCTTGTTGTAATCGTTAAAGAAGAGCTGCTGTGTCTTTCTAGCATTAAATGTTACCATCTATTTGCTACCTCATTCCACTAAGATCTGGGGGTCATTTTCTTAAGATTCTACCATGACTATATATTCATGTACATCTGTTCTTCCATCGTTCGTCCATTACTGTAATATAAATCGTTATTTTAATTAAACTATTCCATTTCTGGATTTATTATAATAAACTTGTTTTTTTTTTAAATAATTTTCCACCGCCGCTGCCCATATTATTAGTTAAATAAAAAACGAAAACACTGAACGCTCATGCGCGCAGTTTATTGATTATCTTAACAAATTAGTTGATTTTAAATGTCGATAATTCCAACGCCTAAAATCGATTTTCTTTATTGATGAGGTAATCATATTGATCGAAGTGTGCGAAAGAAAATGGTTTAGATGAATAAAATAAAAACTAACAGAAAATTTATTTAAAATTCAAACATTTTATTTTTAGCCTCGTTTTTTGAACTCTAATCTAAAAAGTATAAATTAAAAAAGAAAACAAAGTTCTAAATAAGACTGAACACGATATGGAAAAGCAGATGGGCGTGGGTCGGCCAACTCTGCGCATTTAAAAAGATGCGTTCTAAGGTTTGAAGAGTTTTTCTTAACCCTACGTTTATTTTATAGAGTGTTTTGTCATCCCAATTTTGCTTAAATGCTCATAATATCTTGTTAAACCAGTGCACAGTGAACGAGGCATAAAAATAGGACTAAGTTCAGCATTTGCACCCCCGCCGCATTTAGCCCCAAAAGTCCCCATGGGACATCAAATCCTAGTGAAAATGAACAAACAGCAGAGTTTTAAGCCTTAACATGTAAATTTGAGTTCTGCGCCATGCTAAAAAAGAAATGATTAAATCCATCATTTCCTTCCCCAATTTAGGCCCCAAAGTCCCCAAAGCCTTAATATATTAAAATTTGATTTCAGCACCATACACAACTTCTAAATGTAGACATACACATAAAATTTTGGACAAATATGATAAAATAGTCCCAAAAATGGAGTGTTTTATTAGCCCTAAAAGAGGCCCTGGGGTACACCCAAGAGTTATCGCGAAGTATAGACTAACAAAATCATATAGAAATCAATTTGTTACAAATTTTCAGAAAGTTTTATAAAAATCCGAAGCATCAATTTTTTTAATAAGCACAAAAAGTGTCAATTTTAGCCATTTTAACCTGAAAGGTACCTCTAGCGGAACAACCGGAATTTTCCAGGAAAATCCGTTCTGTTACTTGTTTTTACTCAGATTATGTTTAAAGTTTGTGCAAAATTTCAATAAATTTCAAGCGTAGTTATTGAGACAAGTACGGACAGACGAACGGATGAACGGGGGGGGGGAAATAATGTTCAATTTAAAGTCAACACGATATGGAAAAGCAGATAGGCGTGAGTCGGATAAAGTCTGCGCATTTAAAAAGATACGTTCTAAGGTTTGAGGAGTTTTTCTTAATCCTGCCTTAGTCCTATTAAGTGTTTTGTCACCCCAATATTACTTAAATGCTCATAAAATTTTGTAAAAAAACATTTCTTTTCCTCTATCCCAGCACTCCTCTGACGCAGAGAGGGTATAGCACACGTAGTATTGCGCAGATGTATTTCAGTTTTCTTTGGAGGTCGACGTCGCTTAATCTTTCTTACGTTGGTATAATTTTATGATTTATATATTTTTGTATTTTTCCAATGAGAATGAAAATTTGTAGATATAAGTGCATATTTTGTATCATTAGACTATTCTGTAATATTTAATATGGAATTTATATGTTTTGGTATTTTCTTCTTCATTAGTTTTGATGGGATTATTATTTTCTTTACAACTGGGATTGGGTCGCCCGGCTTTGCCCGGGTATAAAATACGCTTAGATATGATATTTTAAATAGTCCAGATTTAATATATAATTATAGAGTCGTGATTTCAAAAGTAAATAAAAAGTACTTAGAGGTCATCAGATAGAATCGAAACCGTAGCATTCAAAGCAGGTGGGACCTTTTCACTGTACCAACGTGACACGCATATAAAACGATTAAAAATTTAAAGATAAACTAAGGTGAATGTACAACGATTTTTTTTTCAATTCTGACCGATTTGTGTCCCCTTAAAATCAATTTTAGCCGGCTAAAGACCAGTCTGTAAAAAAAAAACTCAATCATTTGAGAGCCCTGGCACTGCTCTGCGACTTTTAATTCTGGAGGATATAGAATTTGAAAATATATTGAAACAGGCAGACAGACTGACATATAGCTTTTTATATATTAGATTTACTAGTCTTTCAATCTTGTAGCTATGAGCAAATGGAATATCATAATTTATCCTCAGTTTTATAATTTATTTTATTGTATTACTAGCAAAAGTACCCGTCGTGGACTGGGTTCAAAAACAGCCTACAGAAAATGGACTCTGATTTATGAAAGTATTATAGGTTATGAAAAGGAAGGGTTGTAAATTTGGGGTGAATTTGGGGGTATCAAAACCAAAGCAAAATATGATGAAAGTAAAAATAAAATAGATAAACCCCATAATTTATTATACCATATCTATTCACACTGAAACACTTATCACAATATTCTGTGGATCTATATTAAAAAAAAAAACCTTGTTAAACTTTGTGACATATTTCCATTCTATGGAGGTCAGGCGCGAACGAACATCCAATACCATATTTCTTCAAACCGAAACATAATTATCAAAGTATACTTACGCAAATAGATATGAAAAGTCTTTATTAAAGTTTGTGCCTATTTCCATTCTATGGAGGCCAGGAGCGAACGCAGACCCGACAATTTTATTATACCATTCCTATTTAAGTTAAAACATACTTATCAAAGTATTCTTATGTACATCTATATCAAAAACACTTGTAAACGTTTTTTTTTATTTTTAAATTTTTTATTTCCATACTTTGTAGACCAGGCATGAACGCAGACCCCACAATTTTAATGAACCACCGTTCTGCCAGATCAAACGTACCCATTCATGAGTTTCGATACATTCATTATACTATCTGTATACTATATGTAATAAGTTTTTTAAAATAGTCAACCATGTAGGAGCCTATTCGTGACCGGACACACACACACACACACACACACACACACACCACATTCAGCCTTATATTATAGATTTTATATTGATATTAACACTCTAATAGGTCCTGCACTATAATCTAGGCTTCAACCTCTGTCCCAACGACGAAATGTTGCATCCCTCTACCTGTTTTACAATGACAGATGCCCCGACGCAGTAGAAGCCTTTGTCACCCTTGATGTAAATACCCCCGACAAACCCTCCAAGCAGCAGAATCCCACCCTTACATATTAGAAATCATTAAATGCAAGAAAGTCTTCTATTCTAGTAGTTTCTACTCTAGGACTGCTAGACTTTGGAATTTCCTTACAGATCCCTGCTTCCCTGACTGCAGTGACATGCAGAAATGTAATGTAAACAAACATCTTGATGCTGAGCGATTACATATTTTTCCTTGAAAATTACATACCGGATTGTAAAGTTACACTGCGCCTTGTTTGAGGTGAAAATGCAATAAAAAGTCACGATACAAGAAATTCAAACTGTTCAACAGGTACTGTAGATATATGCTGAATCAGCAGTAAAAATATATTTTATTAAATAATAACACTATAAATATTATTATTAAATAATAACACTATAAATATTTTGGGCAAGATCAAAGTGTAGTATCTGTTCCGCCAGATACTGCAAGCAAAGACCATATGTGTGGGCAACCTCACATATAAGACCTTGGTCAATGTAGGGGCAACCCTTCATACCAATAGTCACTATCCAACTCCCCTACTCCCCGGGGAGTTGGTCCCCATTTCCCCTTCACTCCTCACATTAAAAATCGGCCTTGTGCCTTATTTGCTCGGTGGGGGAGCAAATAAATACCATCTGTTCCGGCAGATACTCCTAGCAAAGACCAGATGTGGGGGCAACCCCACATACCTGACCTTTAACCAGCTCCCATTTCCCACCTCTCGGGAGCTGGTCCCATTTTTCCCTTCCCCCTCCCTTCACTCCTCACATTAAAAATTGGCTTTGTGTCTAATTTCCTCGCTGGGGGAGCAAATAAATACCATCTGTTCTTTAGATGCTGCATGTCAATTTCTTGTTCTCTGTTAGTGGAGGAGAAATCCTTCACGACTGAGACACTTTTTATTTTTGTTCCTTTTCTCCACGTTAAAAAACGACCCTGGTGTCTAACTCTGTCCCGTGGGGAGGCATTGTAAATAGGAACACTATAAATATTTTTGTATTGGGGTGTATAAATACCTCCATGGACTAACCATATTTGGAACACTTAGGCGACTAACGCGGGGTTAATGTTTAATTATGTAATCGTTGAAGCAGGAATCCTCTCAAAGATCTCTTACATTCCAGGCCGATTTAATATCCTTTGGAAACAGCTAATATGGAAATTGAAAGGATTTCCCCTAAAGATCCTCACAAACCAAGAAGCACAAGTAAAGAAAATAGATTACCCGTTTGGTTTTACGTTGAATCTTTACTGTTATATAAAAGTGACTTCGTGTGTGCGTGTGTGCGTGTGTGCGTGTGTGTGTGTGTGTGAGTTGACCCTGGTCAGTACTAAAATGGGTGACCATTTAAGACTTCAAGGTGCTGTATGTACTCTCCGCTTATCTCGGCATTGTTTCCAGTAGTCCTAGACTTCTCCTTACCACTGGACTCAAACAGTGCCGATTCAGGAGAGGTGTGGTTTAGGATTGCGCAACCCTTGCCTTAGATGCGCAACTGCCATTACAGGAGGTATCCTTTGTCTTTCAAGACTGAACGGAGGCATTGTGTGTGAGTTCCTTCTTCATAGGTTCCGAAACGCCTGAGCCTATATTTGGCAAATTTCACACAAAGGTAATTTTATTTATATGTTCGGGAGTGTTCTTACGTATGTTTTGTACAGAAATTCATCCGATAAGTATCGAATAACGGAAAAAATCTGATCTTAGAAGTCTTTCTTCTCTTATAGATAAGAAATAATTTTACAGGAGGAGTATTTTAGGTTACACCGTTGAAAACTTGGCCGGTGTGACGTAAAATATTCCCCCATAAAATTCTTCTTTTTATCTATCGGAAAAGAGAGACTATTTTTAAGATCGTCAAGCCCAAATAACAGCTGACGTGATATTTAAAAAAAAAACGCAGACGAGATTTAATGAACGACATTATCATTTTTTTAAATTTGTTTTAGGAATTAGTTCACATGGCAAATTATTCCGCGTTATATGTAATAATCAATCGAGGGTTGATTCTATAATAATATTGTATAAATTATAATATCATATTTAAACGTATTGTACGATCGGGCAACATTGGGTTGCCAGCTAGTATTTATTATAGTTGGGCATTTATATACAGAGAAAATTGGACCAATAAGCATTCGACCGGTGTGTATAGAGTATTTTTTTTAAACCTATGCAGTTAATGTCAGCAAAGTAAGGAAAAGGGTGCGTCGATTTCAGAGTGGCGGTAGAAACGTGTATGAGAAATCGCCATCCAGGCTTTTACGAGAGACGCATCATAATAGGCTGGCGAAAGTACATTTGAAATGGGAATGAGTATGTAAAAGTTACCAGAGAGCAAAGTGTATTTTTTATAGTGGTTCCACTTCCGTCTTCGTAGATTATTAACGTTTTAGTCTTTGGAGTGAATCTCATATAATAATATTAAGTTGAATAGGACGAATAATGCAAATCATCTATTTTCGTATATAACATTCCAAGGTTTAAAACGAAGAGATATAGGAAAAACATGACATGGAAAAGCAAATCTGTGTGGGTCGGTCAAATATTGCTCATTTGGAGTTGCGTTCCAAGGATACGACCGGTTTAAGTTTTTTTTCGTAATATTTAATTATGTAAATGCTGAAGTAGCAATGCTTGAGAACATTCCTAACTTTCAAAGCAATGTAACAAATCCGATATAATATGCTGTGGAAACAGCGAACGTTATATTCTGAAAGATTTTCTGATGTAAAGCATCGCAATTAAATCGAATAAATTATCCAGTTGGCTTTTCCTCGAATATTTATTAAAGTTTACATCTCCAATTAAAAACGGGTTCATATTTCAACATTAATAAACGTTACGTAATTAGGTAGACCATGTAAAGAATTAATTAGAATCCGAAATAAGGCGCAAACTACTTTAAACTAATTAAAGATTAATATTCCAAACATCTCCGTTTAATACAGAATACAATATTCTATATAAAAAACGGAATATCTGTATGTGTGTCCGTGTGTTTTTCTGTGTGTACATATTTAACCAATAGCATACTGGTGACATAACACTGGAATTAGCAGAAAGTAGTAATTTATCTATCTATGTATCTATAAAAGTAAAAGTGTCTGTGTGTGTGTCTGGGGGTGTGTCTGCTCGTGTGCATTTCCCTACGCAATAACTCTATCAATTTTCAGTCTACAGACTCGAAATTTGACATACCGGGTACTGAGATTTGGGAAAATCTAGGTAATCGGTTATCGGCCAAAAATTTGACTCTTAATAGGTTAAAGTTCAACGATTTGACCTTTGCGAACTCTACCAAACTCCTTCGACAATTTTGGGTTTAAACAATTAAAATTTTAGATATAAGTGCCTTGGACATGGATCTAACTTAATAACTTGATTTGAACCCAAAACAATAAATATAAACGGGCCATAATAGGGGTTAAATTAAAAAAAAATAAATAACCTCTGTCGTCTCTACCAAATTACTCAGACAATGTCTGGTCTAAACATTTGAAATTTGACATAAAGGGTATTCAGAAATAGGACAAGATTTTAATCGGTTTGGGTCGAAAAGTTGAGCTACCAATATATAAATGTATGTATGTATGTATGTATGTATGTTTGCATGTCTGTCTAAAACTTTCGACAGAGGCGACGGATTTTTACAAGATCAGTATCGTTTTGAAAGTCGAACCTTTAGACGACAAATACCGAAAAATTGGCTGAAAGAATTACTTTCTTCGCCCTCAACAGGACACTTTCCTACAGCGATGTCGCTTTTTTCGCCGATATTTTCGAAAGTCATCCCCTCTTTTCGATTGTCTAGGCTTAATTTAAACCTACGTCACTTCCGGTTTGTCGGTGGTCGTAACAGCAAAGACGCCACGTTTTTCACCGTTCTTTTCCTCTTTCGCAGTACGGGTTCGAGCCTGCTTTTGCACTACCATTTTTTGTTTTTGCTCGACATACACCTCCAAACACCTGGGCAACGCTGGGCACCCATGCTAGTATATATATATACACACACGAGGTCCCTTAAAAAACTTCCAGACTCATGCTAGTTAATCTATAAAAGTAAAAATGTATGTGTGCCCGCGCGTGTGTGTGTGTGTGTATGTGTGTGTATATATTTTCCTACCAAATAACTAAGTATAGAGACTCGAGATTTGACGTAAGGAGTATTCAGATTTGGGAAAATCTTTGTAATCGAATTCGGACAGAAATTTGGCTTTCAAAGGGTCAAAGTTTGACGATTTGATCTTTAGAAATTCTACGAAACTCCGACAATTTTAGATCTAAACACTTGAAATTTTAAATGTAAGTTACTTGGACATGGCTCAAATGTTATAATTTGATTTTATCTCTCGAAAAGAAAAATTTGGCTTCTGCGGTTTCAACCAAATTACTCAGTCAATTTCTGGTCTGAACATTTGACATTTTACATAATGGGTATTCATAGATAGGGCAAGCTTTTTAATCGATTTGGTAGAAAAGTTGACCTGCCAAGGGGTCAAAGTTCAAAAGATTTTACCAATGCGGAGTCTAACAATCAACTTTTTGCGTCTAAAATTTGAAATTTATATATAATATATATATATATATATATATAATATTTTTAAATACGCGACATACGGACGAGGGTTTCCAGGGTGTAACGAAGTAGTTCTTCATAAGACAACGCTTAAACAACTGTGTAAGTATGGGAGCTAGTTCTGGCGTAAGCTTCTTCATCATTATAATTGGAATGCCGTCAGGGCAAGTTGCTTTACTGAAATCAAGGATTTTGATTAACTTGGCAACATCATACACAGATAATCGTATGTCGCCTAACGTGTCGTCACATATAGGAGGAATTTGCAGGGGATTGGTGGTCTTGATCGCATACAGTTGGTATAAGCCGAAAAGTTCTTGGCAAAGAGTTTGGCTTTGTTCGCTGCTGACGAAATTACCTCACGTCCATTGATGATGGTTGGGATAGAGCTCACACTTCTATTCAGATCCCTGTTTGTTATTTGCCAAAACTCGTGCGAACCAAGCCGCTGCTCAGCTACTTTGGATTAACGGACTGAGCATACAATTCTCTCGCGTTCTTTATTACTCTTTTACTGGCAGTTCTGAATGCGAGTTTGAGTTCGGTACATCTATTACATTGAAAGCAAATGCGAGATTCTAAAACGATGGACTGAGCATTTCAAAACATTGCTGAACGAGACGCCAGACATTGACGAACGAGCAATAATTAACCTGGAGCAGTTTCCGATACAGCATTGGATGGACAGATGCCCTCACTCGGATGAAATCTGTAAAGCAATGCTGATGTTACAGGATGGCAAATCAGGTGGGTCTGACGGCATATACCCTGAGATCATCAAGCGAGGAGGACAAAAGCTACTTAGCACTCTCTGCACAATCATACGGAGTGCCTGAACCAATGTAACTGTCCCTCAAGATTGGAAAGACGCACAGCTAATGACCATATTCAAAAAGGGAGATCGCAGGTTGTGCAGTAACTACAGGGGTATATCACTGCTCTCAGTCTCTGGGAAAGTGTTCGCTCGTGTTCTCTTGAACAGGCTTACAGCGCACGCTGAAACCTTGCTACCTGAGGCACAATGTGGATTCCGTGCAAACAGAGGCACAGCGGATATGATCTCACTCAAACAGATACAGGAAAAGTGTGTGGAGCAAAATATGGAGCTGTGCATGATCTTTGTGGATTTTACGAAGGCTTTCGACATGGTGGATCGAGGCACTCCTTGGGAAGTCTTGCTGAAGCTTGGCTTTCCTGCACACTTCACCAGCCTTGTCAGAGCCCTTCATTCAGGCATGAAAGCCACAGTTAAGCTGAAGGGCGAGCTCTCCTATTCGTTCAACGCGCAGAATGGTGTCAGACAGGCCTGTGTCCTCGCTCTAACCCTCTTCTCACTCTACCTGTCAGTTGTGCTTCGGCATGCCTTTAGAACTTGTGATAAGGGTGTTTTTATACGATCTAGGCCGGGATCAGACCTTTTCAATGTCAATGCATACAAATCTGCAAATAGAACAATAAAGATACTCGTACGGGAGCTCGTTTTTGCTGATGACACCGCATTTGTAGCGCATAGTCGCGAGGATGCTCAGAACATAATAACTCGCTTCGCAGGATCAGCCAAGGCCTTAGGATTGAAGATTAACATTAAGAAAATCGAAATGATGTACCAACAATCCCCAGCAACAAGCCAGTCAATTAAGAAGACCAGGAGCTTTACAATGTCAGCAAATTCAAATACCTAGGGACCACGGTCATGAACAACAACAAAATGGCTAACACCTCCATATCCTATGGAAAGCTAAAACAGAAGGTCTGGCAAAATAAATGGTGTACCGCGCCATCGTCCTCTCGTCACTCTTATACGGTGCAGACACTTTGCCAGTGTACAAACTGGTAGCTCGCAAGCTCAACACCTATATAATGAGACGCTTCCGGCAGATTTTAAATGTCAAGTGGGATGACTTTGTCAGCAACAGGGAGATCCTATCACAAGCCAACCTCCCAAGCATGTATGACCTGCTCATCCGGAAAAACCTGAGATGGGCCGGGCACGTAAACAGAATGGAGAACTTCCGACTACCAAAGCAGATACTGTTTTCACAACTCGAGGATGGGGTACGAGGCATAGGCAGACCTAAGCTCAGGTTTCGTGACACCATCAAACTAAATCTAAAGGACAGGTTGATCCCTACTGGAAGCTGACAGACCCTCAGTCGCGACCGTGACACGAAGGACAGCACATGATGATGATTACATTGAAGCAATGGAGACATTTATTTCTGTGCACAATGGAAGCAGCATTATCTGGAGAGAACAACCGATTCTCTAACTCTCCACTCTGGCAAACGGCTTCCTGTCAGCAAGTGAACACTGTCTCTGACGCTCTCTCTAACCTCTTTGACTTACTGTTTACGTGTATATATGATGATCCTTTCTTTGTTCCATTCTCCGAGGTCAGACCCAGATCAGTCATTGTTGTGATGAACTATAATTTTATTTGTTTTTTCCAAACATATATAGATGTTCTTTTAAAACATGGAATGCAGAAGTAAATCTGATATAAATGAACGAAAGATATCCCAGTCAATCATAGAGTATCGATATACTGTAGGATGGAGAGGTACGTCTTAAAACGTACTAAATTTTGCTTCTTTTTTTCCTACCTGAGACCACAATATGTCGAAAGATCCTATGGTACTGTCGTTTTCCGAGGGGGTATTTTGTTGAGGAACGTCCTGGGAACACAACCAACTCTTCGGGTGAATAAACGATATCCAAAGATATCCAACGATAGACACATGTTGGAAACCTCAACCAAAACGGGTTGAGGTTTCCAACATGTCGACTCTAACTGGCTGGCATGAGTCGTTTCTTCATTGCGTCGTTACAGGCATCTTTCCATCGTCGGCATTAATGACATGCTGAAATCTAGCGAACAAGTGCATTTTAATAAAAATATATATAATTTATTTAAGACTTAACAATGAAGAGCATATTTTAATAAAGACCCGTTGAAATCAGACGCATGCTATGTCGCATCCCGCGACTCCAGAATGCAAGCGTCAACTTTTTAAAACAATAGAATTATATTTAATTCTCTCTTTCAATGAAGAGGGAAAAGGGGAGTGAAAGAGAGAAATAGAGAGAGGGGGAGGGAAATCCATACATAACGTTTAAACCTTGTTTTGTTTTTATATCCATGAGTTCTTTCGGGTTTGACCTTCAAATTCTAAGGTCTTATATCGTTTTGTCTTGGTTCAATATTATAAACAAACTGTCATTCTGGGTTTTAGTCATACTAGAACATTTTCAAAATCACAAACACCTGCTTTACACATCTGCACTTCTAAAGTACAGACAATGTATTTATTAATGTAGAAGCTCCCAGTTCCCTCAAAAGGGGCTACGTCATTGTGCCACAATACCACAAGAAATATAAGGGAGGATGAACATAGCTCAGGGCAAGTTGTGAGAAAAAGATCTACGGGTCTGCATACTGATTGTCAGTCTCGTGCACACGGGTGGGGTCGTGAATAATCTGAGTAAGGCCAAAAGCAACTGGAAAATCGCGAAAGAACCTCTCCTCATCATTTGTCTTGTTTGACCATTTTACATAGTGAACATTGAAGTCTCCACAGACGTGAATGTTTGCCGAATAATGAGCAGACGGGATGTAGTCTATTTTCTCAGGCGTAGTCTTAAAGATATTAACTTCGCTGTTGTGGGGAATAGAGAGTGCAAATGCAGTGGTGAGAAAAAGTGCAACCGAGAAGCACATATAAGGTAATTTAGGGTCTTCTCTGGAGATCTATTTACTACATAGAAAGCCATCTTTTATGTAGGCACATATTCCATGCCCATTACGATCTTGGGGGGTCAGATTTTAAGTATCTTTTAATTAAGAACTCATCTAGGGAAATAATCGGTCCAATGTTCGTATTAGTTAGGAATAACATGTCTAATTCAAAAAAAAAAAAGCTTCCAGCCCCACTCGCAATAATATTCACGCAACCCTCCTGACGACGTATTATATGAAAGACGAAAAGCAACGTCGCGGCCAACTTCGAATTACATATATTAATTCTTTGGATGTACGCACTAAAATAGTCATTAGAAAAATTGAAAAGTAAAACTTCTAATCAAACGGAAGCTCTTTAACTGTCTTTAACAACGTTTGTTTGTAAAAACACTGACTAAATACACTCACAGTATATATATATATATATATATATATATATATATATATATATATATATATATATATATATATAGTAAGGTATATTCGTTTGATAATTCTATTTTCCAATCTGTAATCTTTTCTCTGTTTATAATATTCGAACTATAATTTTAAGTATCATTATCTATTATATTTTAATCCTTGAATGCAAAAAAAAATAGTCGCCTTGTTCAATTCTTTTTTTTTTTTTCACATCGTTGGCATTGGTTTCCCTAATATTTTTCTAGTCAGAATTCTTTCAAGGGGGACACTGCTGACTTACGAAAGAGAACACACGAAGATTGCCAGCATCGTAAGTGAAAGTAATTTTGTGAAACTAGCCGGATTCGAACTTGGAACATCCAAATCGTCAATCCGTGTCGTCAACCACCGTCACTAGTTCGATTAATCCATTAAACCGTCCTGAGATGAGTCATGTCGGTTCTTTTTTTTTAGTTCCTGGATATGACCTTAAACTATATCCAGTGATGAGGCCCCAGCTTGTGGGCTTTTGGAGCCACTTTCTCCCATGTCCATTCTGACCCGGAGTGGTATTACCTGTTAGGGTCCCAACTTTTAGTTAAATAGAAACCGATTGTAAAACAACAAATATATTCTATAAAAATGTTTCTTCAATCTATGGATTTGCCATTAAATACCCTGAAAAGGGTTGATATGCCGTAAAACCAGAACAACCGACCATCTTTTTTTATATAATTATATAATAACTCGTTTTATTTGATCTCTGATATTAAGTTGGGTGTTATTTTTTAATTAATTCTCCATGCTAAAGACATTTTTATTTTTTTTTTATTTCTATGATGAATTTTATTATTCGGTTTTAATTTCTATAATGTATTTAATTGTTCATTTTAGATAAACAAATGAACAGTTTCTTTGTATTTTTTTTATACAATGGTGATGGTTTTGCAGCTTTATTGATTTTATTTTGGTTTCTACGAGTAGAATTATCACTCGTAGTCCTAAAGTTTATTGTTTTTCCTTCTGACGATTTTATTTGTTATGTCTCAAAATCGAATGTTTGTTCATCATTTTGTTTTACAGTATCTCAAGCAATAGACTTTAATCTGCACTGACAATGGATTGCCTCACGTAATTTTCTAATTATGTTTCCTGTCAAATAAATAATTACTATGCGAACAATGTAAATATTCATGTAGTCTAAGAACGTTTATTTATGATAGAAATGATTGTAGCTTTTATTATTATTCACATATTTAGTTGTTTTTTTATACGGCAAATCAACGATTTTCCGGTTCTTTAATGGAATTCAGTAATTTTCCGTAAGGTTTCATGCTTCAAGTTTTTTTATATACGCAAATATTTAGTCATTATGTTTTGATTGGTTGTTTTTATGGTATATCGAACATTCTCAGCTTTTATGTTCGAAGTCTCTCTCTCTCTCTCTCTCTCTCTCTCTCTCTCTATATATATATATATATATATATATATATATATATATATATATATGAAGCATATATATATATATATGCTTCAAGTTATATATATATATATATATATGCTTCAAGTTATATACATATATATATGTATATATATATGTATATATATATATAGTAAGTTACAAAAATCTATATGGCAGTTAAGCTACACAGAATATTCCGCGTTTCATCCAAGCCTAGGATTCATCAGGCTTGTGCGAAGAGTTGTGGTTATCTCGCGTTTTTATATACGCATATTCTATTGAGTTTGGTGTTAGCCAATCAGCTTCCTATTTCCGCCGCGTCCCTCAAAATCAACCAATAGGCAAGCACCTACAGGACAAAAGCCCAGTTACCCTTAGGTTCGCCCCCTCTTTTGTGGATGCTTTTTTAGCGGGGGGAGTAGATATCTAGTAATATGACCTATTTTAAACCTAGGCGTTGTTAAATGTGATTTTTTTTAATATTATGTTAGTTTTTAATATTATGTTAGTTTATATATATATCTATATATATATATATATATATATGATAATTCATGTATATGTATGTTTATTTTATTTATTTTCTATTGTTATTGTTAACTTTAAAATCTATAGTTTAATATATATATATATATATATATATATATATATACAAATGTATATATATATATATAATTAACCAGAATATATTAATAAATGAGATCAAAAACTATATTAGTAATGTATAAAATGTATATATATATATATATATATATATATGTATATATATATATATATATATCTTTTATATATTTTGCATTTATAAGAATAAGAATGTAAATATATAAAGTACTAATAATAGTAGGGGGTTATAAACAGTAAAATCGATTAATCTTATAAATGCAACCCTGATAAATTAAAAAATGTAACATTTCGGTTATTTGGAAAAAGACGAATCTCACAGGTAAGGACGGCATTTTTTATAACATGAATAGGCCAGGCACATTAATCAAGAGTTAGAAAACTATATCTAATATCATTTTTTGTTCTTGCGATTAAGGGGGGGGTTGATCAACACTGCTGGGGGGGCATGATTTAATATGCTGCTTTGTTTTTTAATCCCCGAAATATTGTTTCATAGTAAGCAACTGATGATCCCTTAAATTAACATTAGAACTATAGTGAATTCAAGATTGCAAGTGGATGCAATGAATTCAAAAGAAAGCATTTAATGAAAAACATTATTACGTACTTATTTGGCATGACAAAATCAGTATAACTTTTAAAAATTACGAAAAATGGTCTATTAGAAAAAAGATTAGTAAAAACAGAAGTTTTCGAAGTTAGGAATTCTCACTGTTGGTTGGTTGTTTTGGTTTTACGGTATATTTTCGGGTTATTTAATTCCGAATCCAAAGATTTTGAAGAAAAATTTTTTAATAGAATATATTTGTTGTTTTGAAGTCGGTTTCTATTTAACCCATAGTTGGAATCCTAACAGGTACTACCACTCCGGGTCAGAGTGGACCTGGGAGCAATGGTAATTAAAGGGTGGCTCCACACTCCCCAAAGCCCACAAGCCTCACCACTGGATATAGTTTAAGGTCATATCCAGGCCCCCCATTGACGGACCTTTGCTCTCTGCAGGGGGGGCAGTCGGTGTATTCTAATGCCCCACCGACAGGGCCGAATTCTCACTGTAAATTAACTTATTAGAGTGAATGAAATCAGGGGTAGATAACTGGCTTCTATCTTTTAAGTCGGCCATCGTTTTTTTTGGGGGGGGCATACTACATGCCTTTTTCTCTATAAGTAGCTCAAGCACATTTTACTGGTCATTTTTAAGGCATCCATGGTCAACACTAAGACCAAAAACGAAAAATTAGTCCTGGTTGTTTCAGCTTGTTGTTCAAATCTTCCTTTTCTTTTGCGATGGTTGTGGGAGGAATCAAATCTCTCATAAATAGCATTAAATTACATTCCAGTATTATGTTATCTTTATTAACCTGTTAGGTTAAAGTACAGAATAATTACATAATATGATATGTGATATTCCAATATCTGTAATTATTTGTTCATTTGTTACAGATATTGTCCTTTACGCAGAAACATAAAAATAGATGAATATGAATAAGTTTTCACACAGAGATACAGTGACACGCATTGAATATACGGTATTTACTGTTATAACTCGAATTTATATTCGCCATTTTGCCTGATATTTGTTAAGTAATATCTTGGAAAATTGGTTTAATTTTATGCATAAGAATAACAACTCATGGTTAATCCATATTTTATCAAAATTATAAATTGCACCATGCAGAAGTATTGGATGGATTAATTTAATATTTTTTACGTACCGTTTTCTTTGTTTCTCTGCTCCCAGTCGTTTTCTATAATAGATAATAAGTTTTTCATACTTATCGACGGTTACATCTCCCCCCATTATTCCTTACGGAATTCCTCTAATTGATTTGTATTGTGTGGATTCCGCTAATGAATTTTAACCTTCAATGTATACCAAAAATTCTCAATTACTTTCAAGTCAGGAGATGAACTTGGACAATGAGAGGACTAATACTCTTATTTTCAATCCATCCTCGTGTATGTATTGCGGTGTGTTTAAGATCATTGTCGTCTTGAAGTAAAAAGTACAGATGCTGTCCTAAAGAAATCGCAAATCTCTTAAGCTTTTCCTATAAAATCGTCCTATACATGATACATTCATTCAACCATAGATTATTTGTAACTCGCCAGATGAAAAGCTTCACGATATTATAATGGAATCACCCTAAAACCAAAATGTGGGAATAGTATTGCGCTTGTTGAAGCGATTATTTTCAAAAATACCTGTGTTTCTTCTGAATAGTTCTGCTTACGTTTCATTCGAGCAGATTACGTTTCCCTCGAAAACTGCATAGTTTTCTTTTCATAAGTTTTGACAAACTTTAATTGATTGTTGACATGTTTGAATTCCAGTAATGGCAACGTTCTTGATGATTTTGAATGAAAGCTAGTACGACATAAATCTCTGCTTATGGTATTCTTACTTACATTTATTCCAGAACTCCTAAGATAAGTTTGCATTACAGAATGAGTAAAAAGAAGATTGATTTTTTTAATTCACAACAGGTGTAATAAAGATTTTTGTCTTAAATATTACAGAATGTATTATAAAGTTATTTTTTAATTACAGCATGAGTAATAAAGTAATAAAGATTTTTTCGCCATTTTTACTGATCCACTTTGTATTTTAATTTTTGTTCTTGGTTTTATTTCCTTGGATGTTTGTTGTACAGTCGCAATAGTTCTTTTACTTTCTGATGATGATTTCGACTTAGTGCTACTTTCATTACTTTCTTAATTTTTCGGTTACCTTTACTTTTTTTGTAAGGTTCAATGATTCTATCTGGAATATCTCCTGGTAAATATATAGTTTTCCCCCTCTTTTGATCGTTAAATCGCAGAATGCACACCAAAAATCTAATTGTGTGCTTCTCTAAAATGAAATGAAACTTTGTAAAAAAAAAAAGTGTAATGTAATATTTTTGTATGATTTCAAACTTTCACACAACAATCATTTTGCAATTTTTCATACAACTAAAACAAGTCTACTTTTCAAATATCAGGCAAAATGCCAGACATAAACTCGAATTATAACATTAAATAACAAGTATCTAATGCTTACGCTTGTCGACGTTTATATATCTATACGTGTGTAAAAGTGAATTGTCTGTTTGTGTGCAAGAGACGATGATTTTCGAAAACATCGGTTAAAAAAGCGACCCCTCCCTGTAGAAAAGTACCCAGTTGAGGGTGAAGGAATTAATGTTTTAATGTTTTTAGCCAATTTTTCGATATTTTTCGTCCGAAGGTTCGCGCTTACAAAATGATACCGGTCTCATGAAAATACGTCGCCTCTGTAGAAAGTATTTTCGAGACATACATACATACATACATACATACATTATCGACTATCCTGGGTGCCCGGCGTTGCCTGGGTGTTTGTAGGTATGTGTTGAGCAAAAGAAAAAAGTTGTAATAGGCAGACAGACTCGAACCCGTGACGCGACGGCAGAAAAGAAAGTGGAGGTGTGTAAGGATGCTGGTTGAGTAAAAGAAAAAAGGAAACTTGCGAGCGCAAAGAAAAAAAAAGTGGTAGTAGGCATGCAGGCTCGAACCCATACCGCGAAGAAGGAAAGGAAAGTAAAAAAATGTGACGCGTTACTTGTTGCGCCCATTGCCAACCGGAAGTGACGTAAGTTTAAATTAAGGCAAGACAATCGAAAAGAGGCGATGAATTTTGAAAATATCGGCGAAATAGCGACTCCTCCCTGTAGAAAATGACCATGTTGAAGGTGAGGAAAGTAATGTTTTTGGCCAATCTTTCGATATTTGTCGTCCGAAGGGTCGAGCATCAAAACGATACCAATCTCGTGAAAATCTGTTGCCTATGTCGAAAGGTTTTGCGAGACATACAAACATACATAAATACATATATACATACGTTCATACATACATTTAAATAGACAGGTGAGATTTATATTATAGAAGATTAGCTCGATGAATACTTGCGATATTGTTGTAAGTTATAAATGCGTTGATATGAATAATAACAATCTATCGTAATATTTTACTGAAATGGTTTCAACAAAAAGACAGTGAATATATAAGGATTTACTGCTCATTTAATGATAAACAATACTGATGAGAAAGGCGCAAGTTATTCGAGTTTACATCTCTGGGAAGAGAGCCATCATCAAAATGCTAGATAAACGGTATATATAAACAATAAAATACATTCGTAAATAGACACGCACACAACATGTGCATATACGAGATGCCTTCAATAAGTTTCCATACCATAGGTAGGGTGCGGAACTTTCTTTATGCCCATGTCGATCAAATAGAATATGCCAAGAGTCGAGTTGTGGACTGATCTTCTCTGAGCACCCTTAGGACAAACTTATCGCAAAGCTTCCGCATCGCGAATAATTATGTGTACAGTTTCCACGCTGACATCAAACTGTGCTCATATTGTCTCTATATACACACGTCGGTTTTCTTCTATGAAATTCTTTATTTGGCCAATCAACTTTGGTGTTCTTACTTCCTTACTTCTCCCACACTTCTCACAATCCCTCACAGACTCTCTGCCTTCTTTGAAACCCTTATGCCGGTAAAACTTTGATGCATTCAAGATGATCGGAAAAGCACTCTGAAGCACACCATGTGTTTCTGTATCATTTTGTCCCAGTTTAAAAAGTGTACTCACGCCCAGATTACAGTTTTATAAATTAACCAACTGTGACAATTAGGCTTTAGTAGGGTGTATTCAAATTACTGCTGTACCTATTCATTTGAACGTGAAATCATATAAATATTCCAGTCATCTCATAAAATATATAGCAAAAAAACATACGGAATCTTCAAGAGTTTACAAGAATTTTTTAATCTACAACATATCTGCAAACGTTTTTTTAAGGCATCTCGTATTTACAATGATAAATGTTTCATGACAATTGTGCGTAGGTGTTAGGCTTAATAAGAGACACTGTTTGAGGCCATGATGAGAAATGCCAAGATATACGAGAAAAAGAAACCATACATAGATGTAGTTTGGAGAGAGGCGAGTACGATTAGGATGAGGAAAAAGATATTCTTATCGACGGAGATGTTTAAAGTGACGCGTAGTTTTATTTGTTGACGTTTTCTTAGTGAAATCTCATTGGATCGATGAGTACAATTCTTTATTTAAGTGGAGACACTTTTGTTTAGTAAAAAATGGTAAACATTTTTTTTTTGTTTATTTTAACGAGAGTTCTTCTGCGATCAAACCTGTTATAATCATTATAATTTGAACGTGGGTTCTTGTACGTCACCACACAAACACACATACACACACACACACACAAACACACACACACATATATATATATATGAGGATATCAAAGAGGAATATGAGAACCCTTTAAATGGGGACAAATCGGGCTAAATAAAACTCAACATATGAGATAAAGCTAAAAAAGAAAAATATGCAGTACAAAAGGATATCCTAGTAAATATAGATTCAATAATTAGCTATTTAATAAAAGAAATACATGAAATACGTGAATAGGGAGGGGATAAATGCTCTTTATACCTAAGTATTTCGAAGCCTAATGCTTCTCGTCAGAAGAGGAAAAGGGGGTGCTAGGAAACATAACAGATGTGACGTCAGCGATTGGCATATAAGAACATGGGGTATAGGGTCAGCGTCAATAAAGAGTAAATAGTATAAAGAGTGAGAGAGGGGAGGTTGGGTTGTTTATTGCGATGAAAGTGGTATAAGTGAAAATGAGGTAATTACATAATTGATATAATAGGATAAGGATCTTTAGCGTTTTTCCATGATGGGCTGGGGGATCTAGTTTTAATATGTGTTGTATATTAGGAGATATACAATTACAAAATTTAAAAAATAAAAGTGATGGGTGGTAATCATAAATTTAAGATATAACAAGGTAACTTGACTTAAAAGGAATGTTTTGATAATAAAAGGAAAAAGATTACCTTTAGAAGTGGCAATAGAAAGCATTAACGTACAAAACCGTATAAAATAAAATCTACAATATAAAATAAACCTACAGAAATACAGTCATAATAATGATATTCCTGTATTTCATGTATTGAAGTGATGATTAAATCTATGTGCATTAGTATATAACTGTGATGTAAATTTCTCTCTCTCTTATATACATACATACACACACACACACACACATATATATATATGTATATATATATATATATATATATATATATATATTTTACTGTTACAAATGGATTTTACTTGTACAAATGGAAATTCTTTTAACTTTCTTGCAGTTTTACATTTGGATTTTACCGTCACTGGATTTTTTATCTTCCACCAGACTATCCATTAGTGTGTAATCACCTTTTTCTTTACCATATTCCCTCTGTTTAACTATTTTTGTTATCAAGTAAGATCTTTGACTTACTTTATACCACTATCAGCCGGTCACTGAGGTGTGACTGGCAGACGTGTTATAGTAAATGTCTTAAAGCGGTCTCATGAAGATATGAAGATGGGCCAGTCATTAGGGTCTGTGTAGCAAGAAGAAAATCATACCTGAGATGTTGGATCTGGGTGTGGCTCCTTTCTTTTCTCAAGATGATCTCTTCACTCTGGTGGCATTCTGGTGGGAATCTTCATCTCTTTGTCCTCAGGGCCGCCTTTCGACTTCAGACATTTATGAAGGCATTCATGGCAGACACAAAAAAAAACGACACGCGACACAATTGTAATATACATAAGGTATAACTAACTATTTTATTTTACATTAGAGATACAATATATATTACAAAAAAAAAAAATTTAAAAGTGGACAATAGGCTTTTCAAAGCTAACTAACCTACCCTAACTAGTGTCGAGGGAGGGGGTGGCCCCCTCATTTACGGAGAGATAGACTATGCGTCCTCACATCATGGTGGTCGTGCAGGAAAGAGACAGAAAGATAGCAAGGGAATTATGGGAAGGGATTTCTTTGTATCTCTACGCTCATGGCCAAATTACCACTGGTCCATTCTGCAGAGTGTGTTAGAAACAGTGGCACAAAGATATAGTGCCACAACTTGTTGTTTCATCAAATACTTCTGCAGGCAAAATCCGATCCCGCATTTTGCTAATTCCAACCCTCTGATGAGAAGGAAAGTATTTCTTCGAAACTCCGCGGATTAAAGACTATCCATTTATCTAGTGTTTCCTTTTCAGATTCAATATATTTTTAACTTATTTAAAAGTGTTTTTTAACATATTTTATTAACTGTTTGCGCATATATGTATATATATATATATATATTTATATATATATATATATATATATATATATATATATATGTTATTTGAAAAGGAAAACCGAGAATTAATAAAATAGTAATCAACCTTTCGTCCCTATTTCAGGAGACATCATCAGGATTTCATTGGAAAAAATGTAGAAGAAAAACGATTGCAGACCACATGCGAGTTAAAAGGAAAAAATCCCAAAGTTCTTCTTATTGTGGTTCGAAACTATAAATGTGCGTGCGGCAAGGTCGGATTATTCTATGCATATATATACACATTAAGACGATTAATCCAATACATATGTATATGCACATTTAATTTTTTTTAATCTTATTTATTTTGTTTAAATTATATGAGGAGAGACGGTTAAGGATATATAGACTGATTACCCAGGATCTGTATTCATATTTTGCTCTCTGATTATTATATTTCCTATAATAGGGACTAAATTGTAAAAACCTTTTCTTTGCGTGATATTGCTAGTATTTGAAATAAATGCTGATTCTAGAAGTCTTCGTTTAGTTCTATCTACAACGAATTTGATAAGTTTTGCATGATCAAAGTCAAACGAGTGATCATGTTCAGCACAATGGCAGAATTAAATATGCATATACATATGTATCTGAATAAATGTGTTAATGTGTATATATAAGCATTGAATAATAGAACCTTTTCGCACGCACATTTATAGTTTCTGCCTAGAATGGGAAGGACTCTAGGATTTTTTTCCTTTTTCATTCGCATGTGGTCTGTAATCGTTTTTCTTTTACATTATTCCTACGAAATCCTGATGATATCCTCTGAAATAGGGGCGAAACGTTGATTACTATTTTATTAATTCTCGGTTTTTCTTCTCCAATAACATTACGTCAACCATCGCTTGTATTTTTATTTTATTTTTACCCATATATATATATATATATATATATATATATATATATATATATATATATATATATGTGTGTGTGTGTGTGTGTGTGTGTGTGTGTGTGTGGGTATAGGGTGTCCGTAAAGTTACTATACAGTCTTCTTGTTTTATTGTATTATATTTGTATTAATAGTTAATATTTATTTTTGTGTTGCTGTAAGGTGTCTGTATAGTAACTTGTAAAACTGTATAGTAACTTTACGTACACCCTGTATATTAAATGATTGATATTAAATAACGGATAAGAAATTACAGTTATACATAACTTTATTATATCATCAAAGCAGGGAAAAAGGGGAAACTAAAGAAAAGAAAACTCTTTGGACCATGCGATTTCCAAACTAAATGCTTCTCATCAGATTAGAAGAATGGCCAGAACTATAAAAACTGCAATTATATAAATACTGGTTTAATGACATTTATATATGAAATGTAAACGAAGGAAAAGGATTATATGATAAATAGTCATTAAAATAGGTACAGAATTAAAGAGTAATCGGAGGAGTAGTATATAGTTAATGTTGACAAAAAAGTTGTCCCGGTTTTTAACTTAAATTCGGATGAAAATATCTCGTCTCAACCAAGAAAGTACTGATCGAAATAAGCACTATCAGAATCAACACACTTTTGCCATCGCCAAACAAGCTTATTTATGCCAGTGACGTAAAAATCTTGTGTTTTGGTCGCGATGAATCGCTGACGGCGTTTTTGATATCGGTAAAGTTTTTGAAACATTTCTTAAGTTGTCCAGATGCTTAAAAAGAGTGGTAGTAGATAGGTGAGAAGTCTGGAAAGTATGGCGAATAAAACAGGGTTTGGTAGGCCAATTCGTTCAAATTCCGCAGGGTCCGTTTAGCAACATGAGGTTGGGCATCGTCGTGAAGGAGAGTTAGGCAGTTTTTTTTTTTGTTTGTTTTTTACTAATCCTAAATGTTCCTATTTACAATGTCTCCTCACGGGACAGAGTTAGACACCAGGGTCGTTTTATAACGTGGAGAATAGGAACAAAAAATACAATTTGTCTCAGTCGTGAAGGTATTCTCCTCCTCTGACAGAACAAGTAATTGAAGTGCAGCATCTGAAGAACAGATACTACACTTTGATCTTGACCCGAAGAATGTTGTTGTCGAACTTTCTTACGCATTTCATCCATTTGTTGACAGTACCTCTCCGTCGTAATAGTTTCGCCTGCATTCAAAAAACTGTCATAGATGAGACCGGTCGCATGTCACGAAACAGTCAGCATGGCCTTCTTCTCGTGCAACTCTTGCTTCGGGTAGTGTCGTGAAGCTTCGTCGGCGTCTAACCACTGAGCTGAGTGTCGTTAGTTGTCCTAAAGAGCCCAATTTTCTTCGCAAATCACAACCCGGCCAAGAAACAGGAGTTTTTTTTGTTGCGTAAAAGAAAAGAAAATTACACTTTATAACAGCGTTTCTGTTGGTTGTCTTTCTATTCCTATTTATCAAGTTTCTTTGTCTTTCTAATCCCGTAAATGTTTGAAAGTCGTCGTATATGTTACGTATATTTCAGAAACAAATTCTCGAACAGTTGTGCGTGGATTGGCTTTGACTAATCGTTGTTAACATCCGATAGCCGACTACTACGCTCATCATCTTCAGGACTCTGGTCGCCATCCCGAATTTTTTTAAACCACCATTGAGCTGTGCATTCAGTAATGGTTCCTAGGCCAAACGCTTTGTTGATATCGCGAGTTGTTTCAATAGCGTTTCGGCCTAGCATGGATTAACATTAAAAGACTTGCTAATTTGCTTTTTACCATCTTGTAATCAAGGTGCTTAAGAGAAGACATAATTATTTTAAAAACGATGGCAATTGAAACAATTAAATAGCGCATCCACGCTCATTATAATCATATATAAAGAAATGGTATAATAACGAAAACATATTTGAAAATACATCATTTGAAATCAAAATTTAAAAGAACACGAGAACTTTTTTCTCGACCTAATAATACACATTATCAAGCCTCATCTAAAAAAATCTTATGTACTTCTTTAGAATGACTGCTAAAATTTTTCGAAAAACTTATGGACATACAAGATCCCATATGACATGATAGGAACATGTTTTACATTTTGTTTGAGTGAATTCGTTTCAAGCCCTCTGTTTTCGATCTATGCATACGAACACAATTTTGCAATTCTTTATTTTTAAATATTTACCAAATATAACAACTATAAAATATTTTTTAAAAAACACATTGATTTTTTCCACCGATTGGGATAATGATTTGTTTGTACAAATGAATTTTATCGGCCACACCTTTATTTTTGTTATGTGATAGGTCACACCCTAATTAGCTCCGGAATCATATTTTTAGAAACGTTCATAGAACGTCTTAATTATCAAATCCATACATACGGAATAATCACTTTTTTTTTACGTAGATAAATAAGCTTGCCTATTAAATGTGTTTCAAATGATCGACTAATTTGTTCAACGGTAAATCGTGAACAAGCAAATGTATGAAAACGCTAGCAGGCTGCCCAGCGTTGCCCTGTCGTAAGATACGCTTAAATATGATATTCTAATTCCGGCATATTACGTTTATATATATATATATATATATATATATATATATATATATATATATATATATATATATATATATATATATATATATATTGTGAATTATTCCATGGATTTCTGCCTTTGGATTATTATGGACCATCTTCTTCCAATTACGGGATGTCTTTGGATTTTACTTGTACAAATGGAAATTCCTTTAACTTTCTTGAAATTTTACATTTGGATTTTACCGTCACTGGATTTTTTATCTTCCACCAGACTATCCATTCATGTGTAATCACCTTTTTCTTTACCATATTCCCTCTGCTTAACTTATTTTGTTTTCAAGTAAGATCTTTGACTTACTTGTTGTTTCATCAAATACTTCTGCATGCAAAATCCTATCCCACATTTTGCTAATTCCTACCCTCTGATTAGAAGGAGAGTATTTCTTCGAAACTCTGCGGATTAAGGACTATCCAATTATCTAGTGTTTCCTTTTCAGATTAAATATGTTTTTAACTCATTTCAAAGTGTTTTTTAACACATTTTCTTAACTGTTTGCTCATATATATATATATATATATATATATATATATATATATATATATGTGTGTGTGTGTGTGTGTGTGTGTATGTGTGAGAGAGAGATATGGAGAAATAAAAAGGAACAAACAAAGTTATGTGTTCATCAACGTTTCGTTTTTATTTCGAGAGTTCCTCTGGATGAATGAGATTAAGAAAACAAAAACACCCGTACAAATATTTTAACATGTTTAATGTGCAAAGTGTGACGCTGTTTTATCGTTACGCATGAAACATTTTTAAATATTTGTACTGGTGTTGTTTTTTTTTTGCTTTTTTTTTTCTTAATCTCATTCATACAGAGGAAGTCTAGAAATAAAGACTAAACGTTGGTGAACACATGACTCGGTGTGTTCCTTTTTATTTCTCTATTTTGTTGGAATACTATTTATTACTCTCAATTGCAATTGCTCTTGAGATATCGAAGGCCTTCGATAAGGTATGGCATAAGGGCCCACTTCACAAGATTTCCAGCTATGGTGACACTGGAAATGTTTTCTTAATTATTAAATCATTTCTCTCCGATAGATTCATAAGAGTAGTTGTTGATGGGCAGAAATCAGAGGCCCAGAGTATTAATGCTGGAGTCCCTCATGGATCCATTCTGGGCCCAACTCTCTTCCTGATCTACATCAACGATCTTCAAAAACATATACTTAAATCATTCGTTGACATCTATGCTGATGACATGACCATATATGGCAGCACATCAAAGGCCGTAAATGACAAAATTATCTCTGATTCTCTCTCCTCTGATCTTGAGCACGTGGTACAGTGGGGGAAGAAGTGGCTGGTTACTTTTAATGCATCTAAAACCAAGCTTCTATCTTTACATCATAAACGCTCTGATCTCCATCTGGCATCAATTGACATAGGTGGCTCTTTTCTTGAGGAGGCTCCATGTTCTGACAAGCTTGTGGGTTTGACCTTTACTTCTGATCTGAAATGGAACACGTACATCAGGTCTGTTACCAAGGACGCTGGGAAAATGGTAGCATCCTTCTACCGCTCCAGAAGATATCTCACTACTGATGCAATTCTCTACCTATATAAAAGCCAAAAGTACGTCCAAGTATGGAGTACTGCTGCCACATCTGGGCTGGAGCTGCTAAACGCAGCCTATCCTCCCTTGACAGAGTACAAAATAGACTTCGTGGCTGAGTGGGGAGTGCCCTTTTCACTTTCCTGCAGCCTCTCTCCCACAGAAAAGACGTTGCGAGCCTGTCTTTGTTTTATCGTTATTTCCATGGCCAGTGCTCGTCTTAGCTCCAATCTCTGGCCCCCCATCACCAAGCTTTCACGAAAAATACCCGTCTACCTGCAACTAGTCATTAATTTTCTCCACTCTTTATCTGTGCCTAAATCCAAACATAGATGCTTCTTTCTTAGAAGTACACGACCATGGAACTCTCTTCCGTTTGCCTGTTTCCCACCTGACTACAACTTGGATGTCTTCAAGTCTAACATAAACAAATTCCTTACAAACCGCTCTCTTAAGTAAGACACTTTATCAAATCTCCAATTCTAATGATTACTAAAATACTATCTCATTGATTACTGTACACGCAATAACCATTATCCCCGAGTGGCTTCCGGGCCTTGATAAGATACCCCCATGTAAAAAAAAAAAATTCGAAGAAATACTTTCCTTCTATCAGAAGGTAGGATTTAGCAAAATGCGGGATCGTATTTTGCTTGCAAAAATATTTGATGAAACTACAAGTAAGTCATAGATCTTACTTGGTAACAAATAATGAAGCAGAGGAAATATGGTGAAGAAAAAGGTGATTTCACGTGGATGGATAGTCTGATGAAGGGTACAATATCCAATAACGATAAAATCCAAAATCCAAAAAAGTAGGTTTAATTTACATTTGCATAAGTAAAATCCAAGGGAACTTCATAATTGGAAGATGGTCCAAAGTAATCCAAAAGGCAGAAATCCATGGAATAATGTAAAAAATGGGTTCAAGGAAAAGGGAATGAGTGCAAATAATATTATTCAAAGGAAAATATAATATGCGTTGAAAACGAATTTAAAACAACTGTGCTGAGCTGGGCTGATTTGGGGAGAATAAGTGAAGAAGAAAAAAATAAGTTGGTAATAGTAACATACTGAATTTTTAAGAGTCTGCGACAATTTAAAATGCCTGTACAAAAAAAAAATCTGTAGTTTTTGTAAGCACCCTATATATATATATATAAATATATATATATATATATATATATATATATATATATATATATATATATATGCGTGTATGTGTGTATACAGCTAGATAGATAAATAGATACTCATACACACAAACACACACATAGAGGGTGTCGGTTACATCAACGATGTTATTTGTCCAAAATTGTGTTTTATATATATTGATTCCAGTCGTCCTAAACTTCTCCTTGCGACTGGACTCAAACAGCGCCGATTCAGGATAAGTGTGGTTGTGATTGCGCAACATTGCCTCACATTTACACGAGCAGCTGACCCTACAGGGGGTATCTTTTGTCTTTTGAGAGTGAAGGAATCGAAGGAAAATATCTGATGAGTACGTGACTAAATATGCAGCGAAAACTTAATTGTGCATATATATATATATATATATATATATATATATATATATATATATATATATATATATATATATATATATTGATTCAATTTTGACCCCAAACAAGGCACAGTGCCACTTTGAAGCAGGGGGCTACTATTAGGGACTTAATTAGTGGGGCCATTATGAAGGGAGATGAGTAGAAAGATGTTTGTTAACATTACACTTGAACCTCTGCATATCAGTGCAGTTGGGAAAGCAGAATCCCGGAAGGGAGTTCCAAAGTCCCGCATTTCTGGGGAAGAAACTATTGGAGTAAAAGGCTTTCTTGCACCTAGGGATCTCTACTGTAAAGGGATGAGACTTAGTAGCTTGTTGGGTTTGCCGGGGGTAGTTACGTCGGGGAGGTACAAGTGTTTGCAGTTCGTCAGAGCATTCACCATTAAAGTATTTGTAGAACAGGCAGAGGGATGCAACATCTCGTCGATGGGACAGAGGCTGAAGCCTAGATGACAGTTCAGGACCTATCAGGTTGGCGACTCTCTTTTGAACCCTGTCCAGGAGCGAGATATATATATATATATATATGGAAAAAAGGGAAAGAAAACCTGTAGTATTTTTAGAAATTTTTAAACGTTTCGTCCCCATCTTCGGAGAAATTCCTCAGGAGAACGATAAAGATGATTAAAGAGAATAAAACATACCAAATATGATAGGAGAATGCTATGAAACGTGAGGTATTTATATATTTTACGTACATATAGGGAGAGCGATTAAAAATGTAAGTAGAGAAGGCATATGTAATGATGGGAAACGTTAGTAAAAATGAAATATTATTAACTTAAGTGGGGAAAGGAGTTAAGGCTTAACTGATCAATTTTGAAATCTATGTTCCATTGGGAAAAGCGATTAAAATGTGTGTGAAATGAAACTGATCAGGTTTCGAATCCATATATAAGGTGAAAACTAAAAAGGTGAGAGAATGAATCCTATGAAAAAGTCAAATATTTACTATTTATATATATACTAGCATTTCGGCCCGGCGTGTCCCGACTGTTTTGAGGTATATGCTAAGCACAAAAAAGTCAATTTGTTTTTATTTGACCCCTATTATGACCCCTTAACATTTATTGTTTTGGGTTTAAATCAAGTTATTAAGTTAGATCCATGTCCAAGGAACCTATATCTAAAATATCAAGTGTTTTGACCCAAAATCGTCGGAGGAGTTTGGTCGAGTTCTCAAAAGTCAAATCGTTGAACTTTGATCCCTTACTCGCCACATTTCCGGCCGAAATCTGGTCACATCGATTTTCCCAAATCTCAGTACCCTGTATATCAAATTTCGAATCTGTAGACTAAAAATTGACAGAGTTATTGCGTATGGAAATGTACAAACAGATACACACAGACAGACACTTTCACTTTTATAGATATACCAGTATGAGTGCCCGGGCTTGCCCGGGTATTTGGAGGTGTATGTCAAGCAAAAAAAAGCGGTCAATTTTTTAAAACTTTGACTCCTATTATGCCCCTTAATATTTATTGTTTTGGGCTCAAATTAAGTTATTAAGTTGGATCCATGTCCAAGGAACCTATATTTAAAATGTCAAGTGGGTAGATCCAAAAATTGTCGGAGGAGTTTGGTAGAGTTCTCAAAAGTCAAATCGTTTAACTTTGATCCCTTAATCGCCAAATTTCTGGCGAAAAGCCAATCACATCGATTTTCCCAAATCTCAGTACTCTGCATATCAAATTTCGAATCTGTAGACTAAAGATTGACTGAGTTATTGCGTAGGGAAATGTACACAGAAACACACACACACACGTATATATATATATATATATATATATATATATAAAGAGGGAAAGAGAGGAGAATGAGTGGGAAATTTATATCTATATAATTATAAAACTCAAATGACCTTGTAACGAGTGATGTAACACACTTTCCGGTTTACGACATCCGGTTGCGCATGCTCGCATAAACATTAGCCCATAACAACGTAAATAAATAAACACAAATCGCTTCTTTTGCAGATTTTTACCTGCGCACTGAAATATTAACGTTATTATTTCGAAATTATTATTTAACATGGGAACACTGGGGGTGTTTTGAAACTATTCTTTATTACAACTATACTGTCGCTATTTTCTTACAACCAAACACCTTATACCCGATGACTAACATAAGAACAATTGTAGTAAAGCCAAGACGACTAGTACTATCTATCCGTCCCTTTTCCTTCTTTCTTTTTTATTTTTTGTTTACATTTCTAGATACAAAATAGTTGTGTGAGAACGGTGAATTGGTTGCCACATTTACTAATCTGTTTCAATATTAGTTTTATTTTATTTCATTTATTTAGGATTTACTTTTTTGCTTCAGGTTTTATTCATTATATTTTTTTTAGATTTCAAGTTTCTATGACCTGATTGAAAGATTCCAATATGGGTTTTTTATTCTTATATTTCTCATCGGTAGGTTCATGTGCGTTTTTGCTGCGAAATGACTTTCGTCGGCGTTCGATCCGTAGGAAAATCATGTTTGATTTTCGATTTTTGAGCGATTATTCGAAAAATAGGTAACTTTACACAAATGTTTGAGTGATTCGTCCGTGATTTTTCATTTTAATATACTTTCACAGAAATGTTTCTGTTACGTCAAAAGAAAACTATATTCTTTACGTCACAAGTGTTACGCTCATGCATGAATTCTATAGCTAATATAACATACTGACCGAACGGGTCATGAGTTGTCTAGTATATATTAGTGTTGGGACGATTAATCGGAATCGGAATCAGGAATTGGAAAAATCGGAAAATTTGGGGGTATCGGAATCGGTATCGGAATCGGAAAAAATCATGCCTATTTCCCTATGCCAAAACGATTTTTTTTAATTGTTTGTTTTTTGTGTTTTTTTTAATTTTTGTTTACATCAAAATCTTCCATTGCTGGTAATAATGACAAAACAATAAATATTTATTGATTTTAAATTACGAGTGAAGCGAAAATCGATAGTTCATCTACCACGAGTGTATTTTGACGTTTAGGGAAATATCTGCACATTTCACAGGTGTTTTTAAAAAAATTGGGGGGAAACAACAATCTTATGGTTAAATGATTAGAGATTCATAAAGAATCGGAATCGGGAATTTTATCGGAATCGGGAAAAATATTGGAATCGTCCCATCACTAGTATATATACATATACATATATATATATATATATATATATATATATATATATATATATATATATATATATATATATATACGTCAATTGGATCGACCTTCTTATAATTGCATTGCTCAATAGTGCGATTCTCACTTTTTCCCATAACGAAGTTTTCCAGGGAAGAAAATCGATGAACGCAACCCAAACGTGGAATTTTTTTAAAAAACAGCTGCAATCTAAACAAGATTGAAACTGTTAGCATCTAAACGATTCATCATCATCATCATCATCATCATCATCATCATCATCATCATCGTCATCATCATCATCATCATCATCGTCGTCACCGTCATCATCGCCATGATCATCGCCATGATCGTCATCATCATCATCATCGTCGTCGTCGTCGTCGTCATCATCATCATCATCATCATCGCAATCATCATCATCGTCGTCGTCGTCGTCATCATCATCATCATCATCATCGTCGTCGTCGTCATCATCGCCATTATCGTCATCATCGCCATCATCGCCATCATCATCATCATCGCCATCATCATCATCATCGTTTTTTTATTTAATTGTCACTTCTTTGTCATGAAATCGTTCGGTTGTGCCATTTTCTATCGGCTTTTTGTATCGATCACAAAGAATGCTTGATACAAATAAAAATACACAGAGATTATTTCTTTTGAACTAAAAGATAAAACGATGACGGATTAGTTAATAGATTAATCGGCTTTTTTAAACAGATAAAAAAAAAGTTTATGGTAAAAATATGAATTAAAGAAACGTCTGCTGCTTATGTCGATATATCAAGAGTTTTACTCTGTCTACAGTGAAAGTCTTTTTATGAAGCGCAAAAACGCCTCGTAATGGCAACTGTGACTTGTACAAACACAATATCTCAAAGTTGTCGTCTCAAACATATTTTAATTATAATTATTCTTTTTAATTACATTTTCACTCCAAACAAGGCACATTGCCACTTTGCTATAGGGGGCTACTATCAGGGACATAAGCTGCAGTGGTACTATTAGGGGAGTTGGCTAGCAAGATGTCGGTTCACGTTTCACTTGAACTTCTGCATGTCAGTACAGTTGGGGAAACAGAAACCCGGAAGGGAATTCCAAAGTCTAGCGGTTTTGGGGAAGAAACTACTGGAGTTTATACGATATAATCACGTTGACACAACGGTTCCCGCTGGATCAGCGAAATTACGCAACGTTGAACCTGGTCAATGCTAAATGGGTGACCATTTGGGACTTTCAGGTGCTCTATGTGCTCTCCGCTTATCTCGGCATTGTTTGCAGTCGTCCTGGTCTTCTCCTTGCCACTGGACCGAAACAGTGCTGATTCAAAAGATGTGTGGTTGGAGATTGCGCAACCCTTGCCTCACAATTACAAGCGCACCTGCCCCAAGGGTTGTCCTTTGTCTTTCAAGACTGAACGGAAGCATAGATGACATGGACTGGAGTAGAAGGTTCTCTTACATCTAGGGATCTCAACTGTGAAGGGGTTGGGTTTTGCTGCTTGTGGGGGGTATTTACGTCGAGGGGGGCAAGTGCTTGCAGTTCGTCGGAGCATTGCCGTTAAAGTACTTGAAGAACAGCAGAGGGATGCTACACCTATATTAACAACGTGAAAAAATAATTGGACTTGTTTTATGAAAGACTAATACATTTTTTGCCAAAAGCCTATATCCGCTGTGTCGTTATTTTCATTGCAATTACTCGTCTGAGTTTCAATTTATTGCCTCATTGCCAAATTTTCACAAAAACACTCGTCTGATTACAACCGCTATCAACAATTTCCCCCTCACTCTCCATGTGTATCTAAATCTTAGCATGAACAAAGTTTCTTTCATATAACTACCCACCTAAGGAACTCTGTTCCGCTGGCTGCTTTCAAGCTGACTACAATATAGTCATCATAAAGTTCTATGATTACTTTGTTGTTTCGAGAACACCCGCTCACTCATTAACTTTTATCTTCGAGTGGTCTACGGGTCATAGTATATGGTGACTCTTTTGTAACAAAAGGTTACAAATGGATACGATGAAAATGATTTTTACATTCATGTTTATTTTGAATTAAGGACATTATAAAGACGTAAAGGTCATATTACATATAAATTGGCAAATATAGTCCCTTGCTATCTAAAATATCCTGGCACTTATATTAAAAAGTGAATTGCACGTAGCCGTGAGGAAAAGCGCTAGCGCAAAGTCAAGATTGTCTTTGGTTACTGAGTTCGAATCTTCGAACCAGCATTAATTATCGATTCCTGCACTGACAATGTTGTAAGAAGAAAACATGTGTATGTATATAACATTATCAATATTTATTTTTAAAATATTTTAGATACGTATCAAGCTCCTTAAAAAATTAAAGTCGAGACCTATTAAGTGACTTTAGAAAAATCTCCAACTACCAAATATGCATCATTCCAACTTCCTCTTGGTAAATATTCTGTGTGCCTGTTGAGTATTGTAGCCCATTTACATGGTTTATAAAGTAAGTAATTCTCTTTATTTAAATGTTAATTACCGGTGACCGAAAGGAAACGTACTAGCTCGCCAAACTAAAGTCGGTTCTGTTGACTGAGTTTGATTCTTCGACTAACAGTGTAACAGAGACAATAAGATATGTGTAGCATTAGCAGCAACAGCAGCAGGACACATGTGCACATGACCAAGCCGGTGCGTTGATAGCATTACAGAGGAGAAAGAGACGAGAAAGAAAAGCGGAGGAAAAAAAAAACACCGGAAAAGTGCGTTTCAACGTAAGATGGACGGGTGGCCCGTGACTTTGTAGCACTTGTCGGGACGGCAGGGTTTAGTTAGCTTCATGGTGAACTAAGATATTTTAAAATAAGATATAGAACGTTATTGTAAAATGCCATAAATAAATGTTTTTGTTAAAAAAAATTTATATTTTTTAGGGGGGGTCATATCCGATGTGTGGGTTCGAGTGAATATGTAACGACAACAATAAAAAAAGTAATTATCGCTTCCTGCACTGATGATGTCGTATGCATGAAGCCGTAATGTCTGTTTTAAATAATATTTATTTTTGCCAAAGACGCAGATTTCATGAACCTTTCGATGTTAACATAAGTGAAACGAAAAAAAAACTTTCTTCCACGTTAGGTTATTTTTTAAAATATTCTTTATCATTTCGTTTTTTTGGTTTTTTTTTGGTTTTTTTTTGTAGATGCGGCATTCTACCGGATGCCAAACCTTCACTTGCTATCTTAGATATAACAGAATTTAAAAAGTTTAGCAATCCCCTTAACTTCAATGGACTGTATCTCTCTTGCACTTAGGTAACAGGGTTGAAACTGCCAGCAATTTCTTTTTTTTTTTTAATTTTAATTCATATGCATGATTGCCTCTATTGGATGCAGATCTTCCTACGATACAAGTTTTTTCTTATCAAGCGTTAACTTTTCGGCATTTTCTCCCTCTTAGCTCTAACTTCTACTAAGGTTGCTTCTTTCTCCTCTTGTACGAACTACATTGTCATAGTGGATTGTGCATGACCTATTTTAAGCAGGTGTTAGTGATGTATTTTCACAGACGTTTCTGCTTGAATGAAAACCTACATTTAGATTGGTGGATTAGATCATAAATATTACAATTAACACCGGAGGTCGTACTGGTACATCTTTATTATTAAACAATTGATACTATGCTTGTTTTTCTTATGTAAAAGATTGTATATATCTTGTATTACACAGAAAAAAGCAGTGTAATTTATTTATTTTTATGTTTTCCGAAACACTACTTTTATTTCTTAAAATCTGCTTTTATATATATATATATATATATATATATATATATATATATATACGCTTCTGGAATATATATATATATAAATATATATATATATATATATATATATATATATATATATATATATATGTATATATATATATATAACCTAAATGTGCTTATAGTATTTTATGAAAATATACTAAAATAAAATTGAAATAACAAATAAAAATTCCTTAGAATATCAATAAAATTTAACATATCTAAGACTTGGCAGATATCTTTCAGGTAGACGTTCCGTTCGAAAACACATAATCGCAATTCGACTATATAACAGAACAAAAGAAAATAGAATTGTTAAATAAAACGTATTGTATTTTTTCTCGTTAAAGGTTCCGCTTCTGGTACAAAAAAATTTATGATGAATACCGAATTATAATATACATTTCATTATTGCGAAGTTACCAATGTATAAATAAGGTTTCACCTAGTAGTGGAATTTGAACCTCGAAACAAGAGTCACTTTCTTATAAAATTCCACTTTATATTAAACTGTTCCTACGAGTTGTTTGTTGTCCTTTATAATTATCTATATGATGTATAAACCACATAGGTTTTTAACGTGTCAAACTCAATATGACATTTATCCAACAACCAACCTCGACGGTCCACAAATAAACGCCACATACTTAGCTGCTTGTCTTTCTCCTTCTCCTTTAGTTCTTATCGCTCTCTTTCTTTCCCCTACCCCCGCCTTCAAAGTTTTACCCACATTACGCCCTTTATTTCCCTTTTCTCTCTCCCCCTCCTTCTATTCCTATCTGTGTCTAGTTGAATATTTTAAACTCCATCTCGCCACATACAACCTTCAAATATTTATTAAATCTTAAACCTTAACTGCTGTCGAATAAGAATTGAAATTTTCCCTCCTTTTTTGTGCTTATCATATCGTTTTTCTAATCATAATAACCATGCTTGTAAAGTCTGATATTACTGGGTCGTTGATACGATTCGGTAACCGAAACATGTCTTAGTAACCAGATAGAACGGTAATATGTATATATTAGCTCTTAGTATTAATGCTGGAATCCCTCAGGGGGCCATCCTGGGCCCAACTCTCTTCCTGATCTATATTAATGGTCTTCCAAATCACATCCTTACATCATTCGTAGACATCTATGCTGATGACACTACTATCTATGGTAGCACATCTAACACCGTAAACGACCAAGTTCTCTCCGATTCTCTCTTGAGCACGTGGTACAATGAGGAAAGAGGTGGCTGGTTACTTTTAATGCATCTAAAACCAAGCTTCTATCTTTACATCATCAACGCTCTGATCCCCATCTGGCATCAATTGAAATGAATGATTCTTGTCTTCGGTAGGCCTCATGTTTTGACCAACTTCAGGGCTTGACCTTTACTCCTGATCTGAAATGGAACACATACATTAAATCCGTTGCCAAGGCCGCTGGAAAAATGGAGGGGTCCGCCTATCGATCCAGTAGATATCTTACTGCTGATGCAATTCTCTATCTATATAAGAACCAGGTACGTCCAAGGATGGAGTAGTGTTGCCACATCTGGGCAGCAGCTGCTAGAAAGGACTTACCCTGCCTTGAGTTCAAAATAGACTTCGTAGCCTTGTGGGGGATGTTCTTTTCTCTTCCCTGCAACCTCTTTCTCACAGAAGAGATGTTGCGAGTTTGTCTCTGCTTTATCGTTATTTTCATGGCAATTGCTCGACTGAGCTTCAATCTATGGTCCCCCCTTGCCAAACTTTCACAAGAAATACTCGTCTAGCAGAAAACACTATCACTAATTCCCCCCACTCTTTATCTGTGCTTAAACCTAAACGTAGATTCCATGAAAAAAGCTTTTTTCTTATAACTGCATGCCTGTGGAATTGTCTTCCGTTTTCAGTTGACTACAATATGATTGTCCTCAAGTCTAACGTAAACAAGTTTTTGATGAGCCGTTCCACATAAGTTAACAAATTTACCGAATCTACATTACTAACGGTTACTATATTATCCAATTTGTACTGTATACTCTTTAACCCTTATCTTCGAGTTGCCTATGGGCCTTGATAACTGGTGATGCCTATGTAAAAAAAAATATATATATATATAATGGTTGTATAGATTGGATTTCTGGATGTAAATCCAATGAAACCCGCGTGATTATTAAAGAGTGCTCAAAGCTTGGAAAGATCTGATATATAGTCTTCTTATAATACAAAAATTATTGGTTACATATGTGCATACATGTTTCAGTTGAATCTCAATTTAAAGAGATCACTTACTCAGACTAAAAATGAAGCGATATTGAAACAAGATTACATTTGTTTTTATAAAATATTCGAGTTTGGTTTTCGCTCCGGAAAAAAGTGGGGTGCGTACCTTGTTAATATGAGTAGTAGGAAATTTGGAAGGAAGTCCGGTTAAAGAAAGGGAATAGAAGTTGGGGGACATGTGGGGGAATTACGATCTCATGTTTCAAACTGTTGCAAGGAGGTATTGGTATTATTTTAACTTCGCGGTTGTTTATTGACCCAAGTAATCGCTTTGTATCTGAAGTAATATTGTGCCTTCATCGCCCTTACTTTTCTATCTTTTTTGTTGTTTACTCTTTCTGGTGGAGACTTCATTATCTTTCAATCTTATTGATAAGCTCTATTTCTTTATTTATTCACTATATTCCTCACTTTTTAATCCATTCATGTGTTTCTCATTTTTAATTTATTTATTTATTTATTTATAAGATATATATCTATATGGTAAAATTATCCGCCAGTGAACAGATATACAAGCTTGTTTATATGATTTAAATAAAGGTGTTATACTGTGAGTTATTATTTCATCTTTACCGCAGTGTTGGAAGTAATTGCAGCAGTAAAGGTGTTCATATCTATATATAAACTTAATTTCGATAGTTGTCCGTCTTTCATTTTGTTTTTTTATCTTTTTCTCAATACTAGAGTATAAATATGTTTTATAGCTTTATGTTTCGTTATAGAGATAGGTTTTCATTACTATGTACATGCAAACGGATACATAGTAGCATATATTTGTCTATATTGGTGGAATATTCTGTTCATACAATATTAAAGTACTTAGTTATCGATTTGGGATTAATCATGTAGTTCGTGGGAGTAGGGATGGGAGGGGTGGGTATGCAATTTTTAGGCGCTGTGGGAGGATTGTGAACAAGTGATGTGGAAATGGAGACGAATAAGAATCTAAAATTTCGAAATGCTTGGGGGTTATTATTTAAGTGAGTTAAAAGGTGGGTATGTTTATGAAATGGATAAGTATATGAGGACGGTATGAATAACGTTAATTTAGTTTAATTTAATTAAATTTGGGAGAGTAACTCGTTGATTACAGCTTTAATTTTGATATTGATGAGAGGTGTTGTTGAGTTTTTATTATTATGAGAATTTATTTAAAATTAACCTTGTTTGTTGAGATAAAGTTTGTTCGTTATGCTTGTTAGGGTAGTGTAATCTGGTTTAATTAAATTTATTTAAAACGTATATACTTCTGTTTGGAGGAGATCTATGGATAAATGGGTTCTGCTATTCGTTGGATTGGTGTGGATGTTGGACCGAAGGCTTTATATATTCGAGTTTAATTAGCTATTCTTAGAGTGGGAGAGAGTTGATGCGCAGGTAGGTTGGATGCAAGATGGCCTAAAAGCGGTTGAATCTGACTATCTATATAATATCCCATATATCTATCCATCAATATATACATATGCGCAGATACACGCATACAGGCATATATATATATATATATGTATCCATACACGCACATACATACATGAATAAATGCACACGCATATAACCATACATATACCCACACGTACCAGCATGCGTCCATGCATGGATGCACACATGCGCACAAACGCACACACTTATACATATGCGTATGCATATATAACACATACGCACATACACACAAGCATATACATACACACAAACATACACATCCACATATATATATACATAGATCTATACGCAGATACAGACACACATATCCATATATATACACATACCGCGCACATGCACCCACACAGTTACACATATACATACATTAACAATTTATTGGGTTTTTCTAATAGTTAGCTTCTAAATTGCGAGTGTGGTCCCAATATATCTGCGTACACAAATGGTCCGGTTAGATGCAGACATTTAGACAGCAATGTAATATCTAACAGGATATTTCACTTGACCTTTAATCTGTGACTTATCTCACTTATATATATATATATATATATATATATATATATATATATATATATATATATATATAAGAGGTGGGTGTTGTTTGCTTGAAGCATTGTATAGTATGTAGTTAAATAGAATTGTAGAAGGCGGTACAATGCAGAAGTAACGGAAAGACACAAGCTGAAGCAGGTGAGAAATTTATTAATACAACTTATAAATACATGTGTACATATTCATATTTCATATACGCAGTATATTTACATTTGCACAGTGGTCACTTGGGAAAGTCGTTCTGGTGGTATGTCCGTGTAATATAATATTTCGAAAAAGATCTCTTCGTCAGATATTTACTTGACTTTGACAAACGTGACCAGACCGACTTTCCCAGGTGACCAATGTGTAAATATAAATATACTGCGTATATGAAATATGAATATGTACACATTTATTTATAAGTTGTATTAATAAATTTCTCACCTGCTTCAGCTTGTGTCTTTCCGTTACTTCTGCATTGTACCGCCTTCTACAATTCTATTTAATTATATATTTATATATATATATATATATATATATATATATATATAAACATGTGTGTTTGTGTATATAAGGATATCTGTTTTAGTCATAGGTGCACATGTGTAACGTTAATAGGCAGTACTACTGGTGAACATTTTTGTTTTTGTTGCGGTCTCTATTACCAGCGTTTATAACCAACGGACAAGACCTAGTACACCGTAACTATAGGTTACCTGTTCTTTCTTTCTCGAGTGGTGTATGTCTCGCTTCCAAGTTTGACTTAATTTGTGGAGCATCAAGGTCAAATAATAATTCCCGTTCTCCTAACCAACTCTCGAGCTAGGCGAAATGTATTTGTTTATCGGTTTCGATATTGTTGGATTGTGTTTAAGACAAAAATTCACAAGATTAGTGTCAACTGCAATGCA